>NW_009259191.1:969352-1038826 GCF_000687185.1 Egretta garzetta
CTCGCTGGGGGGTGGGGTGGGGGGTGTCCCACGCGGCGGCTGCTGCGTGAACTCGGGCGGGGTGCTTCTCCGGGGCGGGTTCCAAAAAAAGCCGTCGAGCCCCTGGTTAACCCCCCATCGCTACATCGCGGCGGGGATGAAATGAGAAACTTCAAAAAAAAAAAAAAAAAGTTAAGGTTTTTATACGCAGTGTATTTATAGTGCATGGAGTCATTTATATACCTTTGCAATTTGGCAGCGTGTTGCCAAATTAGAAGGGTGCTGGTTTATATCCACTTTGTTAGTTTAAGTGACTTCACAAATTGGAAGGCAATAGTGGAACCAGACCTTTAGACACTACACTTGTTAAGCTTGGTTTTGCTACGTTTGGTTTGTTTCAAGTTTAAGTTACAAACGTCTCCCTAGCTAAGAGGACCAGTTAAAGTGTGTATTAAAAATAAACCCATATTTTGGCCATTTAAATGAGTTCAGCCCTTGTGCTTCTGCTATGTGTCCCCCCAGATCACAACTCTTTGGCAGCACGTTGCCTTGGAGACTTTCTGTAGTTTCCTTGCAGCCACAGAAGACATGCTGCTATAGTCAGAGTTGACGTAGAAAAGAAGTTTGATGTCTCTAGCAAGTTACTGGCTAGCGTGGACTTGCCCAGTAGGCTACTGAAAGAACAGCGACCATGTGAAGTGTCAGTCTGGGTAACAAAGAGGACACTGGATTCTGATCCTGAGTTTTCCACTTGGGAAGAAATACCGGTTATGTCTGTTTCCCCAAATATGGAATGGTCTTAATAAACTGCTGTCTAGTATTGAGTTCTAAGAAGGCAATGCAGAGTTCTGAACTCTGAACAGAGTAACTCGGTATTAAAGTCACATAAAACTAGTATTTTTTAATCTTATTTTTATGTTTGAAAATAACTGTTCCATAACCAGTTCAGCATGGTGGTCATCCATTTGGTCCCTGACTCAGTGACTTTTACCATTGTCCTATTTCCAGTAGTGGCCATAAATGGATGCCTGGAAAGAACAAGAAACAGGCAGACGTGTATGTTGTTTCCCTGTAAAGCTTTTCCAATTTCTAAATATTTGCAACTCCAGGAGTTCAGGAGAACTAATGAGAGCGCCTACCAGAGAAGTGGATTCTCCCACTAAGTTTTTGTTGTCCTATGCCAACCTGTGTTTTGTCTGTCCTGTCTGTAACAGAGGAGAATTGGTATATGAAGTATTTCTTGCAAGTTACCCATCACATCCATGGAAGACAGCGTTCAGGGTTTGCTTGGCCTCTTCTCAAAGGCATTCCAACTGGACTTCACCTTCCTCTTTCTCAATGGGAAACTGCACCAGCAATGCCCTTTCTGTTCCTCTCAACATAACTGAAGTGTTTCAGAGAAATATTTAGTAATACGCATTTTGCTCACGTGTTGAGCCTGCCGGGTTGCCTCAGTTTTCCATCAGAAAGTGCACCTACTTTCTCAATTCCTTTGTTCCAGGCAGAGTCAGTACGTACCCAAGAGAAGTGTTCTTCTGTAGTTTCCCTTTGTTTCATCTGTCTTGAACCAGAACAAATCAATATATGCGGTTTCCTCCAGAGAACAAGACTTGTTACCTGTATCAGTGATTTGCACTAATTGCCCCCCGAGATTTTAATTTCTACAGGAAATCCTTCTGCTGAGCCAGGAACACAAGGAAACGTACAGCTATCTTTATTACATCTGTCACATCTCAATATATCTGACTAGATCTGTAATTTGCATGCTTGGAAAACTCACCTGAGCAACAAATGAATCCTTACTTCTGTTCTTTCCACCCTGCAAAAAAACCATAATTGAAGTAATCCTTCGTATGTAACATATGTTTACCTACTTTTAAAGTTGTCGCTTTCTCCCCAGAGTTTTAATATTGGTGTTTGTTTTTATTATGGTTAAAGTCTTGGGGAGGAAAGTTGATGTTATAGGAAGACATCTTAGCACAACTCTTGGTTTGTAGTGGCCAACTCTGTTGTTACAGATTATGACAACTTTTTATGGCAAACATTACAAGTCTGATGTTACACAAACTGCTTATTTAGTTTAAAACATAATTTTACAAGTCTGCAGTAACATTTCAACTTTTCATTCTAAAGGATTCCAGCCTACCTTAATAGTAATGTAAATAATGTGTATAAAGTTGCTTTTATATGTACAATATACATAGTAAGTTGATTTTGAATTTTTGGAAGGAACCCTTGCCTGCACAAATTAGCACATCAGTGACTTTAAGGATTTACTGCTTTGGTCCAAGGTTTCCCCACTAGGAATAGGCTTCAGGACCAAAGTCATGGTACAGATACTAAATTAAACAACAAAGAAGAATGAGTTGGGGGGAAAACTCAGCTTTTTTTGAGCCTGCACAGTATTCTTTTACAGTTTGAATGGTGCCCAGTTTTCATACACTGATTTAACAAGGCTGCTCAAGTAAGCAAAGTTGTACCTTTTTATGTATATTTTCATGATCAAATCCTGTCCATGCAGCGGGAGTTAATCATAGTCTGAGAAACAGATCCACTTGGTTTTCCTTTCTAGTGGCCTAAAGAAATGAAGGAGTAGAGGAAGAACGCAGATACAAGACCCATATAAGCGTGACAATTTTTTCTTTGGAAAGAGTTTCTTTTCCTGTTTTGTTTAAAGAAATGTAGATCCTTTTCAAACTTTTACCCTTGTAAAGTAGGAGTTCATACAAGGATAAATACACATTCATGCCCATAGTACAAAGTTTTATTGGAGCATTGGTTGTGTAAAGAGTTCATGAAACAGTCGTCCTCATTTGAGAGAGTCTAGAAGCAATTCTTTGATCCTTTGTGGTGAGGTTGGATGGTTGGAAGCCTGTACGCTTGTGAGGAATATTATTGTTGCTACAGAGGAGAGACCACTGCTGTAAAGGTATTCCAAATTTAAAAAGGGAAAAAAAAAAAAAAGAGGGAAGTAAGTTGGACATGCTCAGAGCATCAAGTAATTGTGGTAGACTTGGTATGTTGGGGAGATAAATACTGTCGTCTTTTGAATACTTTGGTAAGAAGTAATATGTAGTAGTATTACAGCAGTCATAGATGAACTCTGAGCAGCTGTACGCTTTTCGTGTGTCTGTGCATAAGGTTGGGAACTGCTGATAGTGGTGGTATGTGCTGGTCTGGGAACCTTTGACTTTTTCAAAAGGCAGCCAAAGACTAGGGCTCAAACCAGACAGGTTAACCCCCCAACTAAGACAGTAGACCTTTGAGCCATAGAAGGCATATTAAAACAAATGTGTTATGCCATAACAAGTTCAGCATTTGGTTAACAGGCAACTGATATTAGGTAGTAATAGAAGGATAATTTTATTTACCTCTTGAATGGAAAATACAGCTCAGCAGAGCAGAGTTTCATTATACAGCAGCTTTTTGAGGTGGCATGTTAACTGGTCTATCTCATTGAGAATACAAAAACAGTAGACAGCGTTTCAGGAAGAGTTTGAATCTTTCCGATCATCCACCCTTCCTTTTTTCTTTTCTGTGCTCAAAATGCTGAAAAGCTGTTTTTATGGCCCCACTTCTTGAAATGTGTGTGCCACTTGCAACTTTTTCACATTTGTCCAATATAGTCACTAGCAGAATTTTGTCTATAAGCATATGCATCATATAGGAGCTAGCATGGTCCTTAGGTGACCCTGTTGGATCCTTTTCTTGCTTTGCAAAGTGATGAGTATCAGGTGGAATGAACTAAGGTTCAGAGACTTTTTAAAGTTCGCTACTTCGGGCTATGTTTGTTAAGAAGTTAATAGTGACTGTCTTCTAATTGGAGGCATTCTTTCCCGACTACAGTAAGTAATTGTTCTCTCTAGCTGCTGCCCTCAACGTTTTCCACCCGCACAATCATAACAAACATATCTCCATCAGATTTTCATGGCAATTCCCTAGCTGCCACAGCAGATGTGTTAATACCTGTATGCATCCATATTCTTTTTTTCCCCTTTATAAAACGTTATGCTCCACTTCTTATTAAAGTAGGTTAAGCGATTTTTTAAAATCTTTTAAAAGCACGGCTGATGGGTGAGGTAATTTGCTGTGTATTTCAGAATGATGTAAAATCTCTGTTCCCAGAACAATTTTAAATTAAGTAATTCCAGGACTGAGTTTTGAATAAGGTTGAGGGTGGATACACACTAAGAAGTTGAAGCAGGTTTCTTCTATATGGACAACTGATGGAGGAAAGACCCTTTGTCAAGTGCTGGAGTAGCTGATAATTTACAAGATGAGATCTTGGATTATATCAAGAACATACAAAATTTAGGTCAGGAAGTGGTCTTGATGTATAACAGTAACGTGAAGCTTTTATTGGTATTGCTGTAGTCCTATGCATCTTTGTGCATTTTTTTTTTCCTTGTGCTATTCAGACAGCTTGGGGAGTTGGAGTATGTAGAACAGGTCATAGCTGTGGCCGCTGTCTACCCATGCTCCATCCCACGTTTATACGTAGCCCACATGCTGCGTTTCCTTTCCCAGGGCTCTGTAGACTGAATGAACTATTGTGGTAGGGACAGCATTTGCTAACTCTTTGTTCCTAGAAAGCTCTAGGTCTGTCTCCTATCATGATATGTATGCAACTCGTATGGTGTGTGACAGGGACCTGGGGAGAAGTGGCACCAGGAAAAAAAAAAAAAATCAAAAGGCCTGCAACTGCTTCTTGGGCAATGCCAAGTGTTGCCCTGAGTGAAGAAGCACCAGGAGGAGGCTGTAGGAAACCTTCCAGTAGTGGTAGTAGTTCCTCACAGACTCTTTATAATTTGCTTTATTTTTCCTGGGATAGTTCTGGAGAATCTGTGGATGAGCTTGTGTGTCACTACCCTTGGGCAGCAAGTCCAGCTCCTCCTAACCGTGCATCTATCTGCTGTACCTGTGCATCGGGTCTTGCCATGCGAATGGCCCTCTGCGGTCATTGAGAGAGAGTAAGCCCAGCACCTTAGGCAGTGCTGAAGCAACCTTGTTCCAAATATGATTATTTTTTAAACCTTTTTTTTTTTTTTTTTTTTTTTTAAACTTTCTATTGTGATACTTGAGGTGCACGGCCTACTTTGTCAGATACTTAACCGGCATGCTACTGCCGTGTTAACGTTTTCGCCAGGTGAATGATCTGGTTATATGCAGAGGTTCTCCAAATCATTTTGTGTAACAGAGTAACTACATCACCCTCTTAAACATAGTCCTGAATATAAGTGTGGCAGTATTCATAAAGAATATTTAAAGCTAAATTTTACACTCATTTTGTGTTTGATCCCTTCTTCTAAATCCTACTGTAGGAGCATATCTGCGATATGAAGGGCTTACACAAAGGCACAATTTTGGGGTTTTTTTGTGTCATTTCTATTTGTTCAGTGTTGAGGTCTTAATATGGCACATTTGCGCAAAGCTTAAATGGGAGCAGCAAAAAAATTGTGGAACTTTTAAAACTGTAGCAGGTAAATAGTGGCTTGGAGTAACCCTTATGATAGTGGTAATGATTATATGTTATCAGCTGGATAAAGTGCCAGGAATTAATAAGCTGGGATTTATCTATGCAAGAAGATTTTACCCTTATATTTAGTTTGCTCTTATTCTGAAGTAAATATATATATATTTTTTTTTTTTTTTTTGGTCTTAACCCCTTCTCAACTGACCTACCTGCTTGTTCCTCAGTCACGTTTGCTTTTTGCTTCACCCTAATAGTCATAAGTCAATTAATAAGGACATACGGGTGACCTACACTGTTGTTATTCTCTTGGTCTTGGTACATATGTTTCACATGACACCTGTTAATGCTTGTAAACGTTGTATAAGCTTAAGTATGATACAATAAAAGTATGAATTTCAGGATTTTAATAAGATTGACTTCAAAGTTAGTATGGTTATGGTAGCTATGGTAACTAACACTTACTAATTAAAATATGCTAAAACTTGCAGGGGAGTGAAAAGGGGAAAAAATGTAAGTTAATGTTTTTGTTTTCATAATTTAATGGTAAAAGGTTTTTGGTTTGGTTTTTTTTTTTCCAGTGCATTGCCTAAGTGCCAGTCAGTTGATTATTTGCTTTTTTTAAAGAAACCCTTTAAAAATAGTGGAGGCTGAACCACATTGTAATTTTTGTATGTAAACTAAAAAAATGCATCTACCTGCTATTTCCATAGCAAGCTCATTCCTTGGGCAGAGATAACAGCAGAGGTTTCCTGGAGTGTTCCCTATAGGCTGCTGCTTTATCTGCTTTATCTGCTGAATAGCTGGTAGGCGATATCTCTGTGGCTTTGCGGCCTTTGTGATCATGAAATCATAATCAGGGTTTGGTCCTAATACAGCTTTACAGTATGATACAGACTGACTGGTCAGGACAGCCAGATTGACAAACTGGAGCTGTTGTTGAGATTGATGATCTGTTTAAATGAACTTTCAAACTTTTAAAGAAAGAAATAGCTGTTGTTATAAATAGTTTTTTGTAAAATATTTATCATGTTCAAACTTTTGAAAAATGAATTCCCATAGTTGAGTTTCATATGCAGGTGCAGAGGAAAGATTTAAAAGACAGCATTTTAACATCCTACTTGTTTTCAGGGTTTCTTCTGTTTAATTTAATGGTAATATTGTATTATTGTATTTGTTTCAAAAAGGATTAAGAGAGTTGTTCCATAATAGCTATAATCCTTTGTGTTCAGCATGTTCAGAGTATTGTACAAATATTAACAAATCTGCACAACCCTTCAGTGTGGTAGGTAGGGACAGCAAGATGAAAAGGTTGAGTTACTCAAGGTCAGTATTTAAGTAAATATTGGATCCAGGATTAAAACTGTCCTCAGTCTTGTAAAGAGCATGATTTCCTGTTGCTCAGCATAATGTCTTTTCTTTACTTCGTCTTCTAGCTCTTATCAGTTTCTATGGCAGAGAAACACTCTTCTAATACCACTAAAAGTTAAACGGAAGGGAGAGTTTTGCTGACAAAGAATAAAAGAATAATTATTTCTAGCAGAGTTTTAGTTTTGAGCCGTGTTGCTTATAGCTAATTATTTTTGAGGAAACTTTGTATTAACTTTTGAGTTAAGAAATGCATTTCATACTAATAATGGAAAATAAGAAAGAAGATACATTTAAGTTTTTCTCACAGCACAGGTCTGACTTACATCCGGCTGATACTCAGTAAATCTCAACAGTCTACTGAGAAATGAATGTGTGCAGAAGAAGAACGTTACAACATTTGAATGTCTTCACGTGCATTAGAAATTTGACTACAAATGGGGGGTCCATATCAAAACCTCTTGCTCCTAGCAGTATTAAACTGAGTATCTCTGTTGTCCCACTAGAGGAAAAAGCGTGCATTCAGACCTCAACATTAGTTCCTTCAGTAGCTGGTGTGGTAGATTTGGTTTTTGTGAGAGCAGCATCAGGTCCATGCTCTATGAATTTACTTGTATTATTGTATTGAACATTAATGAGGGAGAGCTAGTTTTGATGTAGGGCTTCAGACAGAACTTAGAGATAGAAGTTGTTTATATAATCTGTCCTCTGCTTTTGTGGGAGTTTGGGTCCTTAATCTTTCTCTCTGTTCCGTAGTGCCTTTGTACAAAACGGGCTTCCTCTTCATCATCAGTGACCAATCTTGATTTAGGCTTCTGGCATATCATCCTTCTTGCCCATCATCTCTAAACCTGTCAAGCAGTAGTTTAAGACCTTTCTATCTTGCCTTTTCGCAATTTGATTAAGAATTGTTTTCGGTCTGTTTCCTATTCTTTACACTTCATTGAAATTCACAAGCTTTAACAGCCTTTTTGGCCAGTTCCTCAAGAGCGTGTCTTCACCTTCATGTGCTTACTGGCCCTGCCTGTCACAGTGCTGCTTGGTATGTTGTTCTTCCCTGACTACTTTGCTTGCTTTTTTTGTTGTTCTGAAGACATTCTTCTAGTCACTTGTTTGTGTGTTTATTGTCATCATCTCTTTCTGGGGAAGTGCTGCAGGGCTATGTACTCTTAAATTTTTGGGGATGATAGTAGCCCAGATGATGGCAACTCTCAGCTCTGCTTTTTTCTTCCTAACTTTACTACTCTTCTCTCACTTAAATTTGTTGTCAGCTTTCCCTTGCTGACATTCTTGTGCAGAAATCTTTCTTTCGGCTTATGCTTAGGATGGCCCAACATATTCTCTCACCATTTGTGTCCATTTCTCTTGATTTTTGGAGCAGGAAAGGGAAATCATCTTTTTTGTCATTCCCAACTGAAAGTCTTGCTGTTTCTTATTCTTCATCTGCTTTGTTGCTTACACCCAGCTTTACCTTTCTGTCCAACTAAATACACTTCATGTAGTGATTGCACTGTGCTCTATGGTTATTTATCTCTTTTTCTTTGTCCTTCCAACAAAGCTCTCCTAGTCTGCAAAAAAAAAAATAAAAAAGCAAAACAATATAGTAAATGATACTATCCAAATCCTGAATTGGCTGTGCCAGCACCCAGTTGAACCCTCTCTTTCACATCACACAGCCCCTCCTTTTGGCTGCATCAAGTTTGGTGTCACCTGTCTCTTCAAATAACTTTTGCATTTCTACTACTGCCCGTTATCTTATGTTGTCTGTTGGTGTTACTCTGAGTTTCTCCTTCTTTGGTAGCGGTCTAAACCTTAGTGTACTACTAGATGAGAGATGTTTTGTGAGACAAGCTTTTCTTCCTCTGTATCGTGAATATCTTTGAGCCTGGTTGTTACATGTTCTGAAATCTCCTGTTAAAGTCCTTTAATGCTTGCATTAAATTAGCCAAGAAAGTAACTTGTAATCTTATAATTCTTTTTTTCCAGTTTCAAATAAACTAGGTGGCTTTTCTTTTTTTGTGCTATCATGCTGTTTTCCTTCTCAGTCACAGCAATATTGATTATTTTTTATTTGTGTTTAAGTGGCACTTAAAAATCCATGCCCTGTCATGCTTGGTGTGTATATTTGCTTTGAAGCACCAAGTATCCCTTTGGTTGTGAGTTTTTTGCTTTGGTTCTTAAGTGTCTTTTACTTTAAGAACTGTAACTGATGCACTGCCTGCCGAGGCAGGTGACATTCTCTGCTCTGTAGAAGCAACCTGGCTAAATGAGTAGCGAAGCAGTTCAGCGCAGCAGTGTGGGGCGAATTTTGTACAGGTGTTGCCCATATGTGTTGGGTATATGCCTGGAAATGGGCAGGGTGATGGTAAATTTTTTCATCTGTCAGTATATCATTTTTCACAAGGGGTGGAATTTTTTAGAAAGCTTAGGGGAAGGACGAATTTTGCTCAAGGTTCTCTCGTTTTATTATTGTAAGATTTATAGCATTGCCAAGCCCCTTATTTGGACTGATCCCAGACCTGCCATCCCTCATCCATTTGGAGATCAGAGCTCTCTTCCTCTGTTTTTCCAGCTTTTGTTCCAACCGTGGAAAAAAATCAGCTTTTGAACTATTTTTTCAGAGGAATAGTTTGTTCAGTCCTTACTTCTAAACTGGAAAGTAAGGAATGTTTTAAGGAGACTTTGAGATTTCCATAGTTTTATTCTACATCCCACGATGGGGCTTTCAGTTTTAGAGCACTAACATATTTCTACTTGAATTTAACCAACTCGCTTCCTGCCCTCTTAAAGTCGCTTTGTCTGCCTCTGTTCCCTGCTGCTCTAGACTTAAAGCTATTACCTTTTGGCCTGGATCCACCCATCCTGACACTGAAACAAAGGCCCGACTGAAGAAAACATTCCAGGAACAGTTTATCCTTTCCTAGTTGATACTGATTCTCTAATGCAGGGTTGCTTTTTTGGCTTTTCTTTCAGCACTGCTGAGGCCAAATACCTTCCCAGCCACTCTGAAATTTCTTAGCAGTTCACTTTCATCTTACTAACCAAAGAACTCTGGTAGATGGCTGTATAGGGAGAGATGCTGTCATGGGTGCTGGCTCTTGAGCCCTGTAGTTCAGTGCCTTGTGGAGTTGACTGGCAAGGTCCCTCCAAGTCTGACCTTTCCCTGGAGTATGGTTATTCCAGCATGCTTTATTCTGTGTATTGAATCACAGAATTCCATGTGTTGTGGCATTATGGCTGCTGTGCCCCCAAGCAATTCTTCCTAATTTACATGTGTCTTCCAGAATGTCCCTTCTTAAAGGGCAGAGGGCACCAATGTTGTCTGTTCTTGTATTGTGCTTATACCCTGCATATTTTGTTACAAGTACCTAATCAGGTAAGTGCTAATTCTCAGTAGCTGGTATCACTGAAGCACTTACACCATGTATGGGAAAAACAATTGAGACAACTTTATGACAATCTGATAATGGCCACTGAAGGGAAGGTATAATTTTTAACTTGTAGCAACATTTAAATGACTGGGGATAAAGTCCAGACAAATGCTTTGGGTTATTACAAAATGAGGCTTTGAGCTACAGCGTTTCTAGGACTGCCCTTCTCTCTCTTCGCATGTTCTGTAGCTTCAGGCACTGCATTGCAGTTTGATCAGCTGTTTGGTTCATATCCTGGTTTTCTTCTGGCTCAAAATCATGCATGTTTTGCTTTTTGCTGGATTCTTCTTTTGTACCTGCCTTTTGTAGGCTGGCACAACAACAGATGCAAAGTCCTAAGAAGAGCTGCTCTAAATACATGTGTGTGTTTCTCCTACCCCTCCCCCTGGTCTCCTCTCGCTCCCACCGCCCCTTCTCAAATTGCATTAATATTTACAGAACAAGAGCCAGTACTCCAGCATTAGCCACAAATCCAGAATGAGATTTTTCTGGCTCTGTCTGCAGCTAATGTAGAAGACAACAGAGGTTAGAAATGCACTTTAAAAAAAAAAAGAAAAACAAAAGGCCTTTTCATATCCAACACACTAGATGAATTGTGTTAGGTATAAATAGGCCTACAAAGACCAGAGCATATGTAAGAAAATATTGTATGTATTGTTGTTGGAAGGCAGAGGAACATAGAATTATTTGCTCATTGACTAAATTAAAAATGCCAGAGCTTTACTTAGATGAAGTCATTTTCACCATTGTTTCTTCAAATTTTGTATGGGGAGAAGAGAGTTCCTTTCTTCAACTTATTCATTTACAGGCTAAGCAGTAAAATCAAAAAGTCAAGTGAAAGGATTTGCCAAACATGAAAGAGAAGCGTCTTGATAGTTACACACCAATAATGTACAAACTAAACATTTGTAAGGAGGTATATAAATAAAATTTTATCTTCAGGTCACCAGTAAAGTTTTGCAAACATAGATTTCATAGACAAACTGAGAAATAGGGAGGGGAATGGAGGAATGAAGAATTCAGATAATTTGCATTGTTTTATTTGACCCCAAACTAAGCATTTTCTTTAATTTCTGTTGTTCAGTGCATAACCTGTGTTCATAACCTTTATAAATTGACTTAAAAAGCCAAAATCAAAAGATAACTATTTCTGCTCTTCCAAATCGTTTTTATTTTAATGTTGTTTTATTCATTGGAAAGTATTTGCTGACTTCCATTGTAGTCTGCAACTGCACTTACTCCTCTGTGACCCCTTTGCTTGAGCGTTTCAAGACTTGCTTTTCCCTGGCCATGGGAAGGATTGCTGGTGTCCATTTCCAGTTTGCCTGAGGTTCTGGCTACTGGTGACCTCGGCTAGTTGCCAGCAGACAATTTTTTAACTATGTGAAGTAATTGGATTGTGTCCATCTCGTTGTGAGGCCAAGGGTTGTTTTGGAGCGTAGAAACTGAACTGCATTCTTCAAATGTAGGAGTTCATCTGCACGTTCTGTGGAAGATGATTTGGCAAAGCAGTCTAGAGAAGCTGGCGCTGCAGGATGCCTGTGCTGCTCTTCCTCTCAAGAATTGTGGGATTATATTTTAGCAAAGGATTCCTCAATCTACAGATACCCCAAAATACATAGTTACAGAAAAAATTGTTTGGTAGTTTTTTTTCATCCAGTATCGTTTTATTTATTCTTAAATCTCTGTCTTTCCAAGAAGATACCAATACCCATCAGTCTGTCTGTCAGAATGTAAATTCGTATTTTTTTCTAAGAAGGGCCCTCTTATTTTCTTCTCTGGTCTCTGACAGTAGACTCGGGTTATCTCACTTTTCTGATGAACCTATGTTTTCCAGATAAATGAAAACGTAGGGGTTTGTCTTTCAAAATGGAAACAGTTGGATTGCCTTTTTGTTTTACTGGGATAAGCATCCGTGATGCTCTGGGGAGTGGAGAATGATCTAAAATAAGCCTAGCTGTTTTTTGTTGTTTATCTGTTTCTTTTTGCATCTGTCTTAGTATTTATTGCTACCATCTGCATTTCATTTCAGGTTGTCTAATGTCTTATTCTGCATGTTCTGTGCCTATTCTCTTTACATAGCCTTGGGCTGTAATATCACCATTTGCCTACAAGAGATCCATTTCTATCTGTAACAAAATGAATTGCATTCATCTGTGTAATTCATTTCTAATGAATGCCTTGCTCCTCATTAAACAGTGATTTACCTTTGTTTCCCTTTTCTACACTGTCAACACTAACCATTTTGAGGTCCTGTGGAGAGATGCTAATTTGAGAAAGCAAAAGTCAATGCAACTAAGCACTCACAAATGCCATCCTCATTGGCACTTTCAAAAATATTCATGGGACACTTGTGAAATACAGGTTGCAGGTGCATAAGAAGACTCAATGTTTCTTAATCATAAGCTTTCAATGTACAAAGATAATGCTTCAGAGTTTAAATGCATTTCTCCTTGTCAGTGTCTTGAACAGGTAGCCAAGCCTGTGAATCTTTAAAGACCTTGTCTGCTCTTCAAGAATTTTACACGTCACAGGCACATTTGGGGAGACTATACTCTTGATTCGCTGTCCCCTCTGCACCTCTTCAGGAACATTAAAATATTTCAAACGTATTTGCAGAATAATGTTTTGAAATACTTAATTTTGAGCTATGTTTGAATGTTTCAGACTTGAAAATATTTTACATCAATTTTTTATGAGATTCAAAGACTAATATAACAATTTATTGTCTTTGTGTATCTAAAGGAAAAGGATTAGTACCATTAACTAATGAAATAGGGGTTGTGTAGTAATCTTGTTAAGAGATTTGGTCCATAGGCAACTTTTCATTAATGCCCTTTCAACCTGTCCTGCAGCATCACCTTTTCCAGCCCTGCACTTTGCAGAACAGCAGAATCTGCCGTCTGTGCAAATAGATCTGTACTGCTGGCAGATGATGGTTGAAGTCTAGAAGGAATTACTAAATTTATTTTCACTTCAAACCTGAGCAGGGTTTGAACTGCAGCAAGAGATTATGAGTATGAAAATACTGTTTGTAAATGTAATTTAAAGCAATACAGATTGTTTTTAGGAAGTTGTTTTATTTACAGCATCCCTAACTCTTATTTTAGCTACTCATTGACGCTTTTGATCACTCACATGAATTTAGCTTGGCATTTTACAGTATTTATTCTTGTGTTTGGCCAGATTGATCCCCTGTTGAAACTCTAGAATTGTCAGTGAGCATCAGTTGAGTTACACCATGGATTAATTTGATCATAGTATTATGAGGGGATTGAAGCATGGGAGATTTTTTTTTTTAACTGGTCTTGCCTAAATCATGTAGTGTTTGGAAGTAAGAACACTGATTAATGTAACAAAATTTTATTTTTAATATACATTTTAGAGGACAAAACTGACCTTGAGAACAGTGTGATGCAGAAGAAAATTAAAATCCCCAAACTCTCTCTCAATCACGTAGAAGAAGCTGGGGAGGTTACAGATTATGGGGAAGAAGATGTGGAGCTTAGACACAGTAAGGTACTGAAGTCTTTCCTTTTTTTTTTTTTTTTTTTTTCCCTTTTTTTTTTTCCCTTTTTTTTTTTTTTTTCTTCTTTTGTTCTGCCCTTGGTAGTAGTATTTGTATAGCTGTTGTCAGAGACCAGGAAGCTCGGAATGCAGAACCAGAAAATTATTACTGAATTTCTGTAATGTTTATATACTCTTTCCATGGCATCTATGGGGTATGGGTTTTCAAAACCTGATTTATGTGCAATCGAACATTTTCCTGTTTATTCCATCTGCACAGTTTAATTGCTGTTTGAGATTTTTTGGAACAATGCTCTTCCACTTTGGCCCAGAATGCTTTAAAAGTCACCAGTTACATGAATGTTGAGCAGCTGTTCTCAGTGGCACTTGTGACTTATTGCACGCTGCTTGTTTGGAATTGGAAGGGGTGCTCTGAGACTTCCCAACTACAGCAGTGGTTGAGAAGACAAATTGACAGGACTGCATCCTTCCATTATAATTGCCAGTTGCATTTTTAGGTCCAGATGCCAGAAACCCACTATGTAAATGTATTTATTTTTTGATATCAAATGATTTCTTTAAAAGTCTGCCAACCTTCAGAATAAAATACTGCTCTGTGGCTTCATGTGTTTTGCAGCTGCAGGAATGATACTAGTACATTTCTTTATGGTGGGCCAGATTTTTTTTTTTTTAAAGAACATGCGTGGAGCAGGCGTAACATCAAATAATCTCATTTTCTGCCACATTACTCATAGATATTGTGGTATGGGAATTGATAGTGTCAGCTTCTTGTCTCTAACCTATGAGCTATATTTGCTTTCCTTGCAGTTGCTTGGAAGTTCAAATGCTTTTTCCATATTTGGCCAATGAAACTTGGTGACTTTTACCTGTACTATCACATTTTAATGCCACTATCCAGGCCCCAGAAAAGAGGTGGGCTTTAATGGATAGGGATTGTGCAGATGTCTGAAGTTAAATTTCTGCTGAGTTCAAAGGAGATGAAGCCTCTGCAATGCAGTACTAATATAGAAGGAATGAGCTGATCAGGAAGATGAGATTGGATGATATATTCTGTCTCCAACTTCTGTGTTTTCAATTCCCTTTCAGTGTTTGCTGATACTGTTAACTCAGTCTCTTGCATCAGGCAGTTGGGTGAATGTGGTAGAGGAATAGTCAGAGAAGGTTTTGTCTCCCAAAGTGTGGGAAGGACAAGCCCTCTGTTCACAAAACAGCTTTGTATGGGTGCCACTTTCATCTCTGATGTCATTACAGGTGCCAAATGTAGCACACAGCTGATTCTGTCTCTTACTTACCAGTAAATGAATTGCTGTCGGAAATATAAACGTTAGGGGTAAGCTTTAAAGGAAGAGAGATCCACATTCTTTTAAAAAAGAAATTAATTATCTTTGTATATGGAATCAAATGACTTATATACACTCAGCTTGCATGTGTTGCCCAAATGCAGAAAGACAGGCCTTTAACTGCCTCAGAAGTTTGTATACGCATTTAGCTGAGTTACGCGTGCATGATAGTTATGATGTATATCCACAAGAATCTGTTAGGCGTTTTTGCAGGCAGACTTTGTCTTGCTTTTTTTGGAAAACAGGAATATTAATAGTTCCCAATTTGTATTACGTCTTACTGCTCTCCTAATTCATTTATTTTTTTATTGTAACATGCAGAGACAAGATGGGAGGAAACAAAGTGAAGGTACACACAAAAGCATTGAAGCAGTTGTTGCTCGCCTTGAAAAACAGAATGGGATGAGCCTCAGTAATACTTCCAGCCCTGAGGAGGCTTTTATGGAGACTTCAGAAAGCATGAACAACATGGACGATGCTGTAGTTCCTCGGATTCTGTATGAAGAATTGCTGAGGAGTTACCAACAGCAACAAGAAGAAATGAGACACATTCAACAGGAGCTTGAGAGAACACGGAGACAGCTTGTGCAACAGGCAAAGAAGCTAAAGGAGTATGGGGCACTCGTGTCAGAAATGAAAGAGCTCAGAGACTTGAACAGGAGACTCCAGGATGTACTGCTTCTAAGACTAGGTAGTGGTAAGTGCCGGACTTAAATGGGACTAGTTTTAATGAATTTTGCAAGTGTGATCAATAGTAATGGAAACGTGCAGTGGTTGTTAAACTGGACATTGAATGTTAAAAGGGTTTTCTGCTATGGCTGTACAATATGTGTTGAATTTGTATGCTATGTACGTCTGGGTTTTTCTTTAATGATAGTAGAGGTCTTTGTGCTGGTATGGTTGAATCAGAGTTCCATTTTAAGCAGCTGTATTTTAAAGAGTCTCTGACCTTGCAGTATATGCTGAAAAAGATAATAAAGCGTCATCTGCAAAATAGACCAATATGTTCCAGTTGGAAAAGAAAAAAAAAGAAGAAAGAAAAGGCAGTGGAATGAATATTTGGGCTAAAACTATTTTACTCGTTTCAGTTAGGGAGTTTGTTTATTGTTATGTAAGTGAATGTGTTACCTTCCATTTTCTGCCCCCTCTTCCCATTAGTAGCTCATTAGAATGTGATATATTCCTGAACTTCTTAGCAGTGGCTTTAAACAGCCATGCTATTTGAAAAATAATGGATTGTTAAAGCATAATTAAAAAAAAACTTTTTATATTAGTATCCCGTTTATCAACACTTGTTACAAAATGCAGGTTTGTGTAATTTGGATTTAAATTTTAAATATCTTGAGTCAGTTGCTCATTTGTTTTGGTTTATAACAATTATTTAACCATTATGTTGCAATAAATGGGAAAAAGAAAAAATAAAAAGTTCATCCTTTTCATTGAAGATGGTACCCTTGGAATACCTTCACATATTTTACTAATTTATATTTATTTGCTATTAGTATGTGGTACTGCTGTGTTGAAGATTTGCTCGGTGACTGAAACTTGGTTAAAATTTGTGCATCCAAACTTAGCATGCTGTTTCTTATGTCTGCCTTTTTGTATCTGGAAACCTAATTTTTGCATGTAAATTGGATATTGGCTCTTCTACTTGACTTGAACGGGTGCATGTAATGTGCATGTGGGTCCGAGTTCCATCCACGTACAAAGCTGAACCTGAGAGAGCATGTGCCTGTGCTGTAGCATGTGTTAAGGTGTGCCCGCAAGTTTGGAGCCAGGTTCTTGAAGTAGCATCTGATGATTTAAACTGGGTGTTTGATTGTGAATGCTCCTCTTTGTTACACTGTGCATAATTAAAATGTCATTACTTATTATAAACATTCTAGTTAACTTTTGAAATAAAACTAAATAGGCAAGGTTTCCACAGTCTGAAAAACACGATGTGGTTGGCAGTAGATTCCACTGAGCTTTCTAAAATTTTCCTTGGATGGAAAGAGGTTTCTTCATCTGCAAGTAGTTAGCTGGAATTTATGTGAGTGGAGCACCAGCCAGATGTTAGTAGGCAATGGGGCTGAACAGCATAAAATACCAATTTAGTTGGTAGACTTGACAGCAGTTTGAGTGGTGAGACCAGCAATGAAGTGAAGACAGCTTCTGAATTCTGTCTTGTTTCTTTCACTTTAAGAATGAAGGGGTGCATTTTTTACTTGAGCAGAATCAAGATAAGCTTAGAAGAAAAAGGAAAAAAGACAAAAACCAAAACAACAACAAAACACCCCAAACCTCTTGGAAAAAAATGCTGACTCTTCTCTAAATACTGGGCTTGAACTTCCATTGTATCAGTCTGGCACCTGCTTTACAACTGGAAATAAATCTCGATTACATTGAAGACAAGTTCTTTTAATTTAATCACATACCTGGACAAATACGAATTTTAGGTAACTTCTAAAAAAAATCACGTGTTGTTATTACTTGCATGGAACTTTTCATGGATGACAAAGGTAGAATTTGGCCCTGTAGGCTGTGTCCTTCACAGGGTGTGTCTTTCCTAAGACTCAGTGTATTAACTGCTGATAACTTCTGCCTTTCCTTGTAGCCTCATTCACAGTATAGGAACAACCAGATTCTAGAAAGATCAGTACAAAATTTATCAATTAATAGAAAGGGAGACATCTTCAGCAAATTATAAATTAGGGAGTCTGATGACAGTGTGAAAAAGTGCTACTTTTAATCAAGAAACAGGTATGTAGAGACTTCTTTAGTCCTCCTTACTTTTCCAGCTTATAAATGAGGTGTGTTTGGGTATGTGAATAATCTGTGAAAATTGTTCAGAAAATAGGTTACACCCTGAACTCATCTTCAGTTGTTGCAGCGATCTCTTAAACCTAGAGTTTCAAATTACATGTAATTTATGTTCCGCTGCACTTCTACCAGGCTGGACTTAATGCAAACTAATTGCATTTCTGTTTCACCTTAGAGACTTCTGATTTCTTTGCATGAGATGACAGCTGTTTTGTGCTGATGAATTGCAGCTGTGGGAAACGCGTGCCTGTTGCCATTTAAAACTTGCAGATCAAATATAGAACAGCCTCTTGAGCTAACATTCAGTCAAGTATTCAGTCTCCTAATTTACCATCAATATGTTGATTTTGGTGAGAAGCTAAAGTCAATGTATTCTTCTTTAGACCTAGGCCTTCATCTCTGCTACTAAACTTGAGCCCCTCTTGTGGGAAGAGTGAGGTTCTTAATCTTCCACATGGTGACACTGAATTGCTCTTTGTTTTAAAAGAGCCTTGAAAGCAGACGTGGCGAATGACAGTAGCGAAATCGGTACTGATCCATGGGGATGTATTGAAGCGTCTTTATGATTTTGATAGGCTGTTGCCCAAAGATCCCTTCCTGGAGGAGGCAGGCGTTTGACCAGGGCTCTAGGGACCAAAGCAGTGGGGGAAACACAATGACTGTCGTGGAAGAGGTTACGGCATCCCTTGCCTGAGCTCCCTGAAGAATGTGTGCAGCCAAAGCCTCTTTTCCCTTGTCTGCTTTGGTGTCAGGAAGCCCTGTGATCGTAGGCCTTTGCAGTTTGTCTTTGTTCTGTTGCACCTGAAAACATTAATTTTCCCTGCTTTTATCAATAGAGAATGAGGTGATTTAAAGAATTAAATCACTGACTCTTCCCTGTAGGCCTAAATTTAAATAGTCCTTGGATTGCAAAGAATAAGAATTTCAATAACTTTTTTTAAAAAAAAATAAGTTGTCTCCAGGGTAAGATCGGTGCAGTTTACCATGGTTGTGTATGGCCAGAAGTAGTGATGTTGTATCAGGGACAATGTTTGGGCGTTGTTCACTCCCTGATAAATAACTGCATTTTCATGTTGCATTGCTAACAATTTATGTTGCTCTAAAGTCAGGGAAGTATATTCACTTTCATTCATTCAAGTTCATTCATCAACACACACACAGTGCCCCAGGTGTTTGGTTTTTTTTTTTTTTTTTTTAATCCCAGTTTAATTTTGGTGATCCAGTTTCAGTATCTTGGGACTGACACCAGGATAGGGAGAATGAAATGCTATTTGTGTCTTACCACATATAAGGAGTTACTGTTATTCAGCTTCTTGAGATTTGTGTGGCTTTTTGATGTAAAAAAAGAAAAAACAAACCAAAAAACAAAAAACCTCCCCAAACTCCAAGGTTTCTATCAAGTACAAGTATGGGAAGTACCATTTTATAATATTTCCCCTTCTCAGTCTCCTGTTGTTTTCATTCAAATTCTGGTAGACCATGTGAAAAACCAGCTTACTGCTTACAAACGTGTATTGACCACTTTAATCAGTTCATTTGTTTTGGCTTGTTTACTAATTTTTTGAGTAGTGTGTAGGCTAAGATGCGTTTTTGAAGGAAGAGAGGGGATGAAGGGAAGCCTTCTACCTTTTCATCCTGCATTGGAAGTTGCTGGCCTCCCAGGCATGGAAACTTTACAGTCAGAAAAGATTTTTGCAATAAAACATTTGTTTCCTTTTTGCATTCTGAAGAATTGTCTTTACTTTTTTATTACCCTTATAACAGAAGTAATATTGTTAATTAAGCCTTTAGATAGTGGCATATAGTTTTCTATATCCCATTCATCATCTTTAAAATAAGATGCAGAGCATGAGAGCTACAGAGAGAGGAAAATTTAGAGTATGGCACGTGGCACACAACTCCCATTAGCAATAAGGCAATAATGTGGGCTGTATGTCTAATCCACAACACGCTGGGTTGAAAACGCAGTCTGTAGTAGTTGGTGAAAGTAGCTATGAAGACTGCCTAGTTAGAGGCAGATTGCTGTTTGGGAAATAAAAACAAGTAGAGTATAAAAGATGACGGTTTAAAGCCTTTCTGTTGGTGACTGCTAAGCAAGCAGTAAAGCAAGAATTGCAATAGACATTTTTCTGACCTGTTAGAGCTATGGTTAATTGTGGACTTTAATCAGCCTTTTGTGTTGGGGAACTCTGGAAACCAAATACCAGCTGTGTCAATATAAGACTATAAACAAAACAGTAAAAGACTTCTCAATAGCAACTAGCAAAAGTGTTTAAACTGAGATAAGCATTTCCTTCTAGGAGGGAGGTGGTTGTACTTTGGGGTCTTCCTCAAAGTGACTTTCGAAGTGTAAGAAAACTCAAAATAGCACTTCGTTGAAGAGTGCGTTCTTGGTGTAGCAGCTAAAAGATCACTTTTTAAATTCACACTGGCAGTTATGTTACTGCATCTGCTTGTTCAGGGCTGCCCACATTGGGAAGTGTGCAGGCTTTGGGTGGTTTAATCAATCCAGGTCTTTCCCCCAACCTGAACCAGCTTAGCAGTCTTAAGTATAAAAAGTTTAGTCTTGTTCGTACGATTTTACATACGTGATAGTAGAGGTGCTGATTAGGATTACTATGAAATCACACTGTAAATGGTATGTTTTTTGTGATTCTTGAATGTGCCATGTATGCGTTGCGGATGGCCCTTAAGACACTCTCTTGGAGGCACTGCAGTATAGGGTTGCCACGACAACTTTTAGTTATTGCTGAGTGTCAAGTGGCAGTCAGCTGAGAACATTTAGCTAGCTATGTAGGTGTAGAATAAGCTATAGGATAAATGTCAAATGCTGACAATGGAGGAAATGCTGATATCATTGTACAATAATCTGTAAATTAAACTGTGCAAAGTAGGAGGAATGAATACTTCACTTGTTCCAGGTACAGAAACTATTTAAGATACGTGACTCTAGGCAGGAGTTCTGGTGCCAGCTTGACTCACAGAGTTAGATCAATTCAGGGCTTGGTCTATGTGTACAAACACCAAGGAGGGATCCTGAACCATGACGGTGACTTTATTATGGAATTGTTGTTTGTTAAAGATGTCAAGGTTGGGCTACAGAGTGCTGCAGTGCTCTCAGCACCAGCCTGGTACAATGTAGTTCTTACAAGTGGGTGAGTTTATCCTTGTAGTTCTTGGAAGTGGTGTCCAGGGCCCAAGCTGGCAACTTTGCTGTGTTAATGAACCACCATCCCTGCGTGGAACTTCAGTGACTGCTGGAGCTTCTTGTGAGCCCAGAGACAGACATCAAGAGACGATGATAGACTTGGGGCTGTAGCCCATTCCTAGACTTCTGGTCTAACCTCTTCAATGAATGGAATAATGAAATCCAGTTCACAAATTATTTTATTTTGTTCTTCTGCCTTTTTAGGAACACTTCATAAGTTTGATCTGGAAAAGAAAAGTTGATGATTGACAAAATAATCGTTTTCCTTTGATGCCTCAAACATATGCTTAGTACTATTGTGTTATTTAATCTGTGCTTAATTTTTGTCGATTGCATTAAAAATAAAAATCAGTGTGTTGGATGGATTGGACAATCAAAATTCTAATTTATGTGGATTTTTTTAAACTTGGATCCTCTTTCTATGCATGATACTTTAGCATAAGTAGCCTAAGTCTGTCTCCTCTATAGCATTTCTGTAGATCCTCACTATTTTTAATACACCTCTGTTATCTCTAAAGAGATTTCAAATTTCTATAAAATTTGTAATTCTGTATGGATAACTTCTATAATTATCACAGTAAATTGTGCAGGTTTCTATGCAACTATATAGTAATTCTTATTTGATGAATTACTGTTGTTGCTTTTGGTTTATAATTTCAGTGTCATTTTAACATAATTTCAATAGTGTGCGTTGAAGCAATCTTACCCGTATCTGTAATTGTCCATATGCTTTAAGAATAAAAATAAACATTTAAATTAAAATTAAACATTTTAATATTTTTAAAGCAGAGTTACTTATCCTGCTTTTATTTATTGACGTTCAGAAGTAGGATTTTGGTTTAGAATCTTTCTAGCTTTGAAATGAACATGACTAATATGTTATTTTATGCTAACCATGGGTGATGAAGTGATTGATTTCATGTTCTCTGGGATAGCAGACAGCTCTCTTTTCTTAACTGTCTAGGACCTGCCATTGAGCTTGAAAAAGTAAAACCAGAATCAATTGAGCCTGAACCTGAGGTACAGAAGACCTTCAGTGAGGAAGCAAATACATCAACGTACTACCCTGCCCCTGTTCCAGTAATGGACAAGTATATTCTCGAGAATGGAAAGGTATTTCAAATTAAATATAGCATGAATAGTTTGTAAATGTCCAGCTGGTGATTTTCTTGTGGAATTTTCACGATATCGGCCATTTTGCATGGTAGCAGCTTATACAAACTTCCTCAGTTTTTATAAAGGCATGCTGTTATGCTGAGGAAAATTATGAAATTACACAAATATGAACAGTGTAGAAAAGCTGTGATTAAAGCATTGAATGCTATGTAACAGAAGGAATATAATTATTAAATATGCATGCACAAGCACATTAGCTTAGTCTTCGATTGGTGACATACATAAATCCACCAAATACAGACCAGAGTCAGTAACCCATGTTATAAAGTTACATTAGTCTATTTAACAGAAATACTTTTTCCTAAAAGGTCTTTAAAAAAAAAGGTCTTTAAAATTTTTAGTGTGCTGTAGTCCTATGGCAGAGAAGCCTTCATGTTTTGCATTGGAGTCCAGTAGATAATTATGAACCCTGGAATGAAAATGGGCTCCCTTGAATCTAGTAGGAGTGTTGCCACTGAATTGAGCTGATGTAGTGCTACTTTGCAGATACTTTTTATAAAGTTGGTGAAATACCATCTCACTAAAGTTTGCCAGAAAGCTGACTGATAGATTTTCAGACTTCAGCGTGTTTAACACATTGTCCGCTCATCTACCAAGGCCTGCTTTTATAGCTGTTGCCATTATCATTAAATGAACACTAGTTCTTTCACAAAACTATACGTCCTTCAGAACTGCCTGTGCAGATCCTGTTTCTTAGGATATGTGTCCATTCGGTACCGTAATCTGAGAACTTTTTAGGAGGAAACGTCCATGTCAGCTTTGGCATATGCTGGAATTACTGGTGGAATAGCATGAAATGTTACATTTTCAGATCTGTGTTACAAGATTGACTGCACAAGTGTCTGTCATTCTTGAAGATGAATTCAACATAATTATTGAAGACAAAATGTATGTGAAAAATAGTATAATCTTGACAGTTTGACAGGTATTTGGTTCAGATAGCTTTTCTTGCCTAATATATTTAACATATGTCATTTGCTTGTATATTTTGTGTATATTTGCAAGGAAAACTTAACATATACTACTGTGAGAGTTTGGTTTACCTCCTTTTTCTCTGCTTAAGATCTGTGGGGTAGGGTGCGTCCTTTAGTATTTGTATGCAGCTTTTCCTGCACCTTTATTTCATCTGCCAGCTTCTTGGCACTTCTGTTGCTGAAGTTTTCTCCATCCTTATGGATATTAATACCTCTTTAACTTTCCTTTTGTAATGTTGGTCTCTCTTTAAGTTTGCCTATTTATTGGGGCTTTAGCCAGCTCAGATGCCAGAAATGTGAACTAGTAATGTATTTAGAGTGTTGGAGGGTGTTTTTTCAGTTTTCCTTATTTATGCCTTTTTTTCATTACTTCTTTATTGACATGCACCACTAGAGTAGCTGAAATACTTTTTTAGAAATCTTGCCCTTTGTGGCGTCGGATTTGATCTTAGTAGAATTCTTTCAAAGCAGATAAATCTCTCCCCTCCAGAGGGAGAACAGTAGAACAGTTACTGAAAAAGAGCCTATGGCATTCATTTAAAGAAAAGAAAAGAAGGAAAAAAAAAAAAAGAGTTAATCTTCTGAGATACATTTTAGATACATTGCACATCTTAGCACGGTTACGGTGGTGAGCATTGCTTTGAATTTGCTGTTGTTTCTGTTGCCTTGTGCTTGAAGGTTGATCCTGCAGTTGCTAAAATTGGGGGTAAAGTTCCTGTTGATTTCATTAAGCCAAGGGTCTGGCCCATCGGGCAGCTCTTCCAGCAAGAAGGAAATGGCTTCTGAATCTGGAGTACAGTAACGTTCCCGTAGCTTTGGGAGTAGTAGGAAACAGTACCGAGCCTGTTTTACAGAGAGGTAAACTGAGACATGGACAGATTAAATTCCTTGGCTGTAACAGTGCTAGAAATAGAAAAAGGGAGACATAAGATTTCTGTCTGTGGCTGTCTGTCACGTAGTTGCTGTTACCATAGGTGTTTCATACCAGTGATAACTTTTTGTAATAAATGAAGCATGTTCAAAGAAGAGATGGTCTGAAACATAAATATTAAAAATATTTGCTGTAACTTGTTGTTTTCTTTTAAATAACTTAAAGCTAATGAATAATGTAGTAGCTTACGAGACTACTCAATCTTTAGCAAAGGCAAACCCTAATTTTGGCAGAGGGGAATCGGATTTTTGATCAAATACTGCAGTCTCTACAGCTAATATAATACAGACATCCAAAATTAGGCACGTCACAACATCCTAATCTCAGTTATTTTCTAAGTAACTTATACTCATTTTTACAGATAACTTTTCCAACATCAAAATGGAAATAACTGATTTATAACTAACGTGATTTTTTTTCTGAGCACAGACTGCTCACTCTGATTGAGCTTGTCTTACAAAATATGTAGAGAGCACCAAAAGAGTGTGACTTTTTTAAAGCAGTTATGAAGAGGCTCGACAACAGAGAAGGAAGGAAAAAAGGGGTGTTCATGTTGTGCTTATTACTAGTTTCATTTCTGTCCATTACGAAATCTAAATACCCTGTCGACTTGTGAAAAGCTTTTTAGAATCCCTTTAGTGTAGAAAATTCTGCAGAAGGCAGCTTGCTTTATGGTTGTATACTTTGAGGAAGTTAGATTTTCATTTGTTTTTTATAAGGTAGCTGGTAGCCAAACCATTCATATTTTTCTATTTAAGTTTTTAAACAACTAGTTGCTTTTGAAGGGTGCTATTGTAATAAAAAATTTCTTTGGGTTATAGCCCTCATTAATAATTAAAGCAGGTTTCCATTTAAAGGAAAAATGGTATTTGGTTTAATACAGGCAGTAAAATTATGGGTATATAAAATTTTACAGTAGCTTTGTCCAATTTTCATTCCAATTAATGGGACTTATGTGATACTGTTCAGATCTGTATGGGTAGCAGGCACAGTTTATGTATTGCTACATGAAAGGAGTAAAAACATGAAAAACTTAAGAGCAAAATGGTTAAGGCAAACAGAATCTCCTAATACAGTTTTGCTATAGAATTTTGTTCACAGGTGTTTCTTTAATCATGAGGAGGCAGTAAGTTTTTATTGAAGTACTAGTGTTACAGAAAGAACCTCCATTTGATCAGATTCTATGAAACCTGAATTGTGGATATAACAATGCAATTGATACATATTTTTGGTATTTTGCACTTGCACAGAATTACCTGAAAGTAAGTTCTATCTTCTTCCTTTCCAGTGCAGTGAACTCTTATCAGTAATTAGAATAGCTAGGTCATGCATTAGCTTGTCATGGTTGATGACCAAGCGTGGGTCCAACTGATGATGAAGTTCATCACCATGTGAACAAAGCTTTCTGCATGCAGAGGTAGTTCAGGTGTCTGCACTGTACTCCAGGAATTAGGAGCATGGACATACATGGTACAAAGTATTCTCCATGGTTCTGCACAGGGCCAGCGTTTGCGTCCAGTTGGGCTCAGTGGTTGCACTCACGTCAGACCTGTGCTGATTACTAGTGGAATTATTTTCCTTGCTGTTGCCTGAAGGTGTCCTGGTTATCAGGAGGACTGTCAGCTCAGACATAAGTAGTACCAGCTTAAGGATGGTACTCAGATACTCGTCCTGTATTTGTCTTAAGCCTGGAGCACTGGGAATCTTGGGGTAGAGATATGGTGTAGCTCTGTGGGAATCAACCCAGCATAGTCAATGCTAGCAAGGCTAATAAGAACAACTCGACTTGAGCAGCTTCCTTTTGAGGACTGTAATGGCTTCATACTGCATTTCCCAGTACCCATACCCTGCTTTACTACTTCCAGTAAAATACCTCTGCTCCCCATTGTCTGGATAGTGCAAAGTTTATGATGTTGCAGCAATGGGTCATTACCTTACCACAAACCAGTGTTGACCTGGATAGATTGATTGTACACGATAGGCAAACTTCTGACAGATTTGGAAGTTTTACAAAGCTTCTAAACTCTCTTGGCTTATATTGAAATTGGAGCTCTCAAAATCCCTTCTCCCCTTCTAGTTACTTTAAACAATCAGGCTGAATTTTGCCAACAGGTACAGGGTATGACTTAAGTATTTCCCTCTCTACTGCCTCCAAAATACGCTTTGGGTAAAGCCTGTTTCAGCCAAGGGGAACCTTTCATATTAAAGATAATGTTTCATCTTGCTCCTGAATTAGGCTGGTGCAACTGCTTGGTTTATATGCTGTGCATACCTTTATAATACTGGATGTGTTTACTGTTTCCTTCTGTCTCTGTTCCTGACTATAGTCTTTCAGGAGATAGGCTATGTGGGGGGGAAAAGTAGAGAGTAAGAAGAATTGAATACAAAAAGGAAGAGGAACTATATTATATAAGAGGTTGACTTGAACTCCCTGACCCACAAAGCTGGAGAAGTTTCAGAATTAGGCAAAATGGATTTGTTCAGCCCTAATTACTGTTATTATAGTACCTAATATTAATGTTCCTACAGCACTTGGATACTGTTGTGTGCTACATACCATAGATAAGTTGTTATTATTACTACCTTCTAGGTCCATCTTGGCAGTGGAATTTGGGTAGATGAGGAGAAATGGCACCAGCTGCAAGTAACACAAGGAGATTCAAAGTATACAAAAAATCTAGCGGTTATGATTTGGGGAACAGATGTTCTCAAGAACAGAAGTGTCACAGGAGTTGCAACCAAAAAAAAGAAAGATGCCGTTCCCAAGCCACCTCTCTCACCTCACAAATTAAGCATTGTCAGAGGTAGGTTATTTGAAAACTTTTGCTTCCTGCTTTGGAGTTTAACTATTAATCATTGAGTTGAAAGATGCTTCTTTTCAGCTCATCTAAAATTAACTGATTAAAAACTGTAATTCAAATTGCTATTGCATTGTGAAGTGCATACATATCCAGGAAAAAGTATACCACATTGCAATAGCTGTGCACAGTGCAGGCCTTCACAGCTGAAGAGTTGTACATCAGTAAGGTTCAAGAAGATCATCACTTTGAACCACTTGCAGGACAGGACTGAGCATGGGAGAACAACACGTTGTTCTGGAATTAATTCATAACATAGTGATTTTTTAAAATGCATATATTCCTTTTAACAAGCCTGAGAGTAGCTTTACCACATTCTTTCATCCAGAACGTAACCAACTCTGGCATGAGGCACAGAAACCATTATAGCTGTGACTATAAAAATAAGCATACCTTCAAAGGCGAGAAAGAATAGTTTTACCCTTTTAAATGGAGAAAATGGAAATAGTAAAAATTAATTGTTACACTTGAATTGGAATTTGAACAGGAAGTGTAAATCGCTGGCAGGGAAAATTACAATGACACTTTCAGTAACTGCAAGCCTGAGTCCATGTGTTTAGTACTTTGAGAGTGAGAAAGCTTTCTCCTTTATTTAAAATTAATAGTGAATTTCAGTCCCTTTGTATCATCATGCTTGTGTTTTGCATTCATTTCTGTCTCTCTTGGTATTTCAGGCTTCTTTTTAAGTCAGAACTGAGTCAGTTCCTCGTGGAATACATACCAAAATTGGATTTTTAGGTTTTGTGTCCATACTAAATTGCAGTAGGGCTGAAAGAAATCTCCCTGTTTGATTGAGCTTCATTATTCTGCATTTCCTGTTCTTAGTTGCTATGTGCTCTTAACTATGAACTCTTTAAGAGCTGTTGTAATCGCATTGCAAGTACCATGTTTTGGAACGAAGAAGTACGATTCCTCTTTGCGTGTGTGCGTGTGTCTGTGTTGTGTGGGGAAAAGTTGGAAACTGATCTTCGTACTGTCATCTTTCTTAGTTTGCAAGAAATGAGTAAAAGACATGGGGTTTTTTTTTACTAATCTGCTTTCAGAATATTTGTGGAAGTGCAAGCTGTTCCATACTGATTTGCTAGTTCTGGCTGGGACCTTTTGGTACAATCCTAACACAGGTAGCAAAGTAATGATGTACTGGCCACGTAAGTAATCCACTCTGTGGCTGTGGCTACCCTTGTCAGCTCCTAATGAGAAAAAGAATTGGTTACCCAGATGCACACTTAGAAACATGCAGTAAAAAGGGGTTATTGTTCACTGGCCCATTGCAAAGAGCTTTCTAGTTTCCCTGCTGGAGACTGTTGCTCCTTAGCACTGCTGGCAAGGTTTCTTATGTGAGAATTTCTTCCTCTACTTCAGTCAGGGCCAGTCTGTGTTGCTTGAGCCCTTTAAATCACAGCTTTCTTCTAACTCCCCTTGTTTGACTACAGTGAGTTTGGGACTATGCTCCAACAGGTACACGGTGAAAGGCAGATGGGGCCCTTCCCTTTCTTCTCTTCCATACCTTTACACTCTCCAGCAATTCAGCTCTTCCCTATTTCCTTGTTTTTCTGTGTTTTCTGTTATACTTTTGCTTGCAGCCTCAACCCTCATTTGAATTCTACTGTTCCACGCCCTGGTGTTCCTCTTTCCAGTGTTTATTTCACCTTGTCTTTGACTCTCTTTTCATTAGGCATAAGACTGTACAATCTCTTCTTGAACCAGTTAAACTGCATGGCCAGTGTTCTGGGTGGCAGCAGACAGACTTCCTATGTCAGCAGTACTGGGTAGCACATAACCATGATTTTCCACATTGTTGTGTCACTTGCATTTGCATCAATGTTAGCAGGCCAGCAGTGTTTCCTGGAAAGCTGGAAGTGATCAAATAAGAAGTTGTTATTACATTATGGAGAAGAAAACAAAACAAAAAAATGAGTAGCAAGTGGACAAATGGTGAAATGCGAGGAAGTTAGAGTTTACGTGGCCAGTGACTTGGATCAGACATCACAGAAAGAAGTAGAGCTCCTTGTTAATCTTTGAGATAGATCTACTTGAATCTTTGGTTGAGTCAAAAGGCAAAGAACAAGCAGAACCCCCAAATCACTCTTTGTTATGTGACTACTAAACTACTATCTCTGCAGCCCCTCATAGAAATGGAAGAGATGGAAATGGAAAAACTGTGATGATCGTGGGTCTGTCTAGGTCACGCTGACTTTAAGAATCACAGCTGATGCATGAGTTCTGTCAAGTGATTCTTTGCTTGACGTTGTGGCTAAACTAATAACATAGCCTGTCTTTTACTGGAAGTTCGCCTTACTAGGTGTATCTGCTTGCAACCTGGGAGTATTCCTGAGACTGTTGTAGTACAAGTTTATGTCCTACAAACACACTGGGTTTCTTCAGGTTCTCAGTGATGTGCCTCCTAGGTGCTGTATTTCAAATCATAGTTTACTGATTATCAGCATTTCAGCTATGGGGCTGCATGCTGATTTTTATTTATTTTATATTCAGTACATCTTACAACATAAAATTCACATTGTTTCAGATGTTCTCATCATTCTGTGGACACAGACTAACTTATTTCAAATAGATTTTTGAATGACAGCGTTAGGTCTTAATATGTCTTAAAAATCCCTACTGTGTAGTATGTAATAAAGAAATTATAAAAAGTATGATGCATGTGCACTGTTATAAACCTTGTTAATGCAAAATAACCTTTTGTAAAACTTCTGAGAGGTTTCAAAATGAACTACAAAGCATGCATAGTACTTAATTTTCATAACTTGTTAATATGACGCATTAGAAATGTTATAAACCATGTTAATTAAGCGATAATCTCTATGGCTTTTGTATATTAAGCAATAAATGGCTACTGGAATAGATTACTAGGCAAAGCAGAACAGAGATTGTTTAATCAATCTGGGAAGCCTGTGCAGCAAAATACATTGTTCTGGTTATGAAAACAAAAAAACCCCAAACCTGCCTGTCTCAAAGGAGTTGGGTGTGTTTGCAACACCTCTGATTGCAGTAACCTCTGCAGGATTCTGGCACCAGACTCCTGACTCTGTGGAGCAGAATTGTCTCAACTTTCATTGCCCTCATTGCGTTTGCAGTTATTGCTATTGCTTGCTTTTTGTATTCCAGTTAAGTTCACAAACTGCATTGTGCAAACATGCAAGAAGATGGCTCTCACCCTGAATAATCTACTAATAAAACAAAATACACCCAGAGACAGGGCATCTGATAAAGATGCAAACATTAATGTATGTTGTACAGATTTAAAAAATAAAATAAATTGGTTCATGTCTTCTCCTACTGGTTACTGCTTCTCTTCCTAACCATTGTCATTTACTTACTATCTTGAAGGTGTGAAGGTAGGAGTGACTCACAGGGAACTGTAGATAACAACAGTTCCAGTGAGACCATTCAGCTGGGAGAAGATTCTAAATCTGCTGTGGACACATGGACAAATACAAGAGTTAGGCAGGCAAAACTGATGCTGTAAAAGGTTGGATTTAGCCTTGTTTCTGTATAGAAAGCCTCATAATGCAGTCACAGCATAACTGGAAGTTGGTCATGCCAAAGGTTCAAGCCTGGTGAAAAATCTTGTCTTTAACAAGATAGCCAGTGAATCAATGAAAGCTTCTGTTGTCTTGCAACAAATATACACGCTGCTTACTCAGGGCTGTCTCTTGAGTAGTTAGCCCAACACAGGGCTATATTCTTTTCTAAAAATATCCTAATGGCTCTTTTCCTTTTTTTTTTTTTTCTCCCCAGAATGTTTGTATGATAGAATAGCACAAGAAACTGTGGATGAAACTGAAATTGCACAGAGACTCTCCAAAGTCAACAAGTACATCTGTGAAAAAATCATGGATATCAATAAATCATGTAAAAATGAAGAAAGGAGGGAAAGTGCAAAGTACAACTTGCAATAAATTTTGGATTTTTAATAAAGTCTTAGTGTTTTACTTAAGTGTTGTTTTTTGATTTGTGTGACATTTTTGCTGATGGGAGAAGCTGACTTGAAGCGTTACTCTCTTTCTATAACTGATTCGTTTTTTGAGCGGTTCTGTCAAAAGCCTTTCAATGGTGTAACCTGCTTTTAAATAATGTAAGATATATTGTAAGTCCACTCACAATGGAACAGTGAATCTTCAAAGGTTTTTCCAATGAGTTGCAGTATGTGACCTGCAGTTCTGTATATAGGTTGTAATTCTGAGAACACCAACCCATTTTGCCTACCCTTTGTTTTACTGGAGTTAGTGGATCTAGGTGCAGTAAACACCTGCTTAGAAGGAAGAACTGTACAAAATCCACTTTGCTATTGAAAAGGGGTTTATTGTATTTTACAAAGTGTTTTTCTGAACTGAAATTTTAATCGTTTGTTTTTATAAATCTTTGTTTTGATCTCTAACAATATATTTGGTCAAAAACACACAAAGAACGCTTCTTTTTCACTTATTGTCTTGTAGTTAGATCACCATTGCTGTCATAGTTTAAAACCCACAAACAACAGAGAACCCAAAGCTGTAAGTTGTAAAATCATGGTAACTTATTTAAAAAACAAACAAAAATCTAAAATTCTTTTTCAGGCACCAAGGCACTTTTCAGATTTCTGAGTATGGTAAAAGTTCCATGTGTCCATATTACTCCTCTTGAAACACTATTTTTAGTGTATTTGTATTTTGAAATGATTTAAAGATTGCCACGCTATGGCAAGATTACATACAAAAGAAAATTTAGTACCATTTCCTCTGAGTCTGTAATTTAACAGTGGACACTTTTAGAACAAATTGAAATTAAAAATAATTTTCTACACTGAAGTTGGACTTGCGATGCAAAGTTATAAGGAATAATTCGTTGTCTGAATTACACCTTATTGTCTGTAAGTGAAAGAAAATATCCTGAAGTCTTGTTTTATGAAGGTTTTTGAGAATAAGGTTTGTAGAGATAACTTGGGCCCTGTGCTGATCAATTTTGAGGATTTGTTATATTAGTGATCTTAGTAAACCTTCCATTTGTGTTACGCGCACAGATGTGATGATCTGCCTTTCCAGCTGTCTATTCCTGAGTATCGGCATCGTTTGCTCCTTTTCTGCCGCAGAAATTCTGCTTCCTGTAGTTTTGAAAGACTTAGCATTTCTTGTCATCTTCCTGTAGCGCTGGTATATCCTAACGTTAAACCTATTTCAGTGTCCTGTACGTGCAGGTAATTTGAAAGGAGCAATGCAAGGATTCTCTAAAGGGCTGGGGTGGGTGGAGGGAAGAGGGGAAGGGAGAAGAGGAGGAGGCGTGCTAGAACTGCAGTGCCTGTTTCAAAGGGATGGAGAAAAACACCGCTTTGTCTCTTCCTGTACACCACATGTGCTTAAATGAGGTCTTTATTCATAGAATCATAGAATGTTTTGGGTTGGAAGGGACCCCTAGAGGTCATCTAGTCCAACCCCAGGGTATAAGTATTTGGTTTGTGCTTTCTAAAGCGCGATTTCATGACTGGCTCGTGCCAATCTAAGCATGCCGTGCTGCCGTAAGAGTACGCCCCACTTCAGCTGCTGGTGTCCCTGCGTTCCCATCCCTTCCCTTAAACTGGCACTTGTGATCGCGTGGATGTGTTGGGTGTCACCGATTTCCAGGGTTCATTTTGTAAGGGCTGGCGGCAACAGGACAGAGCCAGGGAGCATTGCTAGCGAGGGACAGGAAGAGGAGAAGTGTCTTTCTGTGGTGGCTTACGCATACTCTGAAATTGCATTTAACAGCCGAGCTTGTCTCCTGTTAATCTCAAAGTGTTCTTAGGTAGTGTTTAATGAAGTGCATAAATGTTTATGCTTCCTAATTTAGGATGCTAAATAGCAAATTAGTGTTTATAATGTCAGTGCATGTATCCTTTTATTAATTAAAGAACAAAATAGAGATAACATTGAAGAAACACTTAAACAGCAAATTTCCACTTTTCAAGCAGACTTGTGAATGTACAGTTATTTTTAAAGTGATATTAGAGCAATCCACTAGTTTGGGGGAAAATGTCCGTAATTTCCTCAGTCTTTTGTGGCTTTAGTACTAATGTGTTTTCATTGTAACGTTCTTTAATGAGAAGATCATGCTGCACTTCTTAGAAGATAAGCCTATTTGAGACAGCATTTTATGAAACCTGTGAAAAGCAGATTAGAATTTAATTAGAGGTAGGACTCCAGCCTGGCCTCAAAAATCAGAGATTCTAAATCTTTCTGCAAAACCAGCATCATCTTTCTAAGGCTTCTGCTTGGCAGACTTGTCCCATCAGATGTTAATGCTGTGTATCGCTGAAGAATTTCAGTTTTCTCTTTGGGGAAGGCATCTTGGAAGTCTTCATTAATTTCTTCCTGAAGTTTCTATCAGCCCACGTCCCACAGACAGTTTTTGGTGGAGTTCAACGGGAGTATTTGGGTGGCACAAAAAGGTGCACTTCCCTTTGAAGCGTAGCATTGTGGGGGACTGATACTGTGTGCTTTGGACTGGGCAACTGGCATTTAACGTGAGCATCACCAGGAGCTTTGTGGAGTTACGGTAAGGCAATGGCACGTATCAAAGGTAACGTACCTCTGTATTTTATTATAACTTGAACTAAATCTTTGGATTTCTGGAAATAAGTTTGTTGTGAATAGTAAGCCAGTTTTGCACTCTCTGGTTGTAAGGCAATGTGCGGAGGGCTCTGTAATGGATGTGTGTATGGGTAACATCTTTGCACTTATATTTGGTCTTTACTCTTGTCCCTCCCTGTGAACCCATATGAAGCCCATACAAGTCTTTCCTACTGCGTGTGTTTCGAGTAGGGGAATAGGCTATGGTTGTGGTGCATTCCAGCATGACCCAAGGAAAAATACAAACTTTAATGGGGTGTGCTTTTCTGCATTGAAGTACTGATTGATGAATTAAGTGTGAATTGCATTTCACTGTGTTATACTGCATTTATGGCCAATGCTGTTCTTGTTGGTACATTAATTCTTCCGTAATTGTGCCTGCCCATACGTAGTTTTGCTTTGTGCATAATGCATCTGCCATGAATCTACCACAGGAAACTTTATCCAAAATAGCACCTACTAACTTCTTCCTACTCTGGCGTAACTTCATACCTGTACATCATGTGAAACGAGAGAGTTTTGACGTAAGATGAAGTAGGTTTTATTATACCCTGTAATACCACTCATTCATCATTCTAAGGTTTGTGCTGTGCCGTTACTTCATACTGTAACCCTGGATTTGTAAGTATCAGAAAAACAGATTTAAGAGGAACTGACTTTTTGTCCTGAGAGATCAGTGCATACTGTTTACTGCTTTTTTTATCAAAGAAGGAAGAAGGTGTTACTGTTCCATAAATGATCTGATCCTTTGTTGCCACACATTGCTGCTGTAATTTGTGATATTCATGACCTGATCCATATTAAAGTGCCTCTGGCACACTTGCAAGGAAGCAAGATTAGAGTTAACAAAAAGGGCTTTATTTTCTATTAATGATTTTATAAGGGAAATGAGCTTCCTATTATAAATTTAAATGAAATTCCTATTATATTAAAGGAAAGAATCCTACCAGATATAGTAATACCTCAGTCAAGTTGTCTAGACACTCAATTAAAAAAAGAAAGCTAGTATTTGTTAGAGAGGAAAAAAACCTGTTAGGTTCTGTTGTTACAAAATGGTTTGGATTTAGTGATGTTTATAGAAATGGGAGGTTTGGTTGGGTTTTTTTTCAATACAAGCAGACTAAAATACTTAGTCATGTCAAAGTTGACCTGTAAATGGGAGGAATTTAAGATTGCGTTTGGTTAGCTATTGAGCATGACTGTCGAAAGAAGGTACAATACCCCTGTGGGAGGTCACTTCTTTGCACTGTACCTTTGACGCTGTATCTGATAGATTACTGCGGTGCTGCTTTGTTGTTTTAAGCACAGATTATTGCCCTCTTGGAAGTTTTAAGTAGCAGTAAATTTAACTTTTTTTTTCTTTTGATTTAGTGAAATTGTAAAGATAAATCAGCTTCACACTTCCAGAATTTGTAGACCTTTAAAAAATAGAGCAAAGCGCACGTCATTGTTACGATACCATCTTGGTGCAAAACCACAGAGGAGTGAGAATGTTCTGAACGGGGAACGTTCCATATCAGCTGTAGCCTCACTGTGCGTTAGCTGCATTTGTAACTCCTGAGAAACCCAAACTTGCACTGTTTCTGAAGGGGAAAGTAAGGTTGTGTCACATGGAGCTGGGCTGAGGATTATCTCAATATTCCATCTTTTGGTGTGAGAATGTCCACTTTTCGGAAAAGTACAAAGATGAAACTTGTGCTTCTTCAGAACGAGGTGGTAGTTTTCTCACTATTCTTGAAAATATTTTTCATTCCGTGCATGCCTTTAGTTTCAGATTGATAAAGTCATAACATCAATTGCTTAGACTTTATTGGTGTCATTTTTTTCATCATAACAGTGTGGAACTGTGAAGTGATTCATGCAACACTGAGGCAATAAAAATGTTATGAAGTGCAATCATTGCATGTTTCATGCTCAGTAGCTAATTTTTAATGTCACCATCTTGGACACTTTCTCATCCCCTCGGGCTTCCTAAATAGGAAAGGAGAATCATTTGGACTTGAATAACGAGACCAGTGGTTCAAAAAGGAATTAATTTACTTGGTTGATCATTTGCTTTGCTTTTGCAATTATTTCTGCTGTTTATGTTTGAAGAGTAACTTTCATTCTATGCATCAGATACCCACTTGTCCGGTCCTGCAGTGAAATCACAGTCCCATGCTTGTGACATCATTTGTTTATTGTAAAGATGAAAACACCTCACCTATGACATCAGACAAAGTTCTGTTATGTTTGCGTCAGAACAGAGGTGAAAGTGAGTCTGGGAGGAGAGGAAGAAGCTGAGCCTAAGGGATTTTTCTGCCTTCTGACTTGAAAAATTCCTACAAAGGAAATTATTTCCTCCGCATTTATAGCAATGTTACGTTCCTTGTTTATTGATAGTAAAACCTTAATGGAACTAAACTTTTTTATTGGTATATATTTTTAATGAATCGGGCTACCTACTTTCATATTAAATTGTAGTCTGTAGTGATTTGAAATTAAAGAGTCACAGAAAATTTACTGAACGCCCAAGGAAGGGGGATGCTGGGGGTGCTTTAGCTTTTATTGTTGTATAACAATTGCTAGAAGTCCTGTGAAGTATCAGAAATCCTGCTTGTTGGTGCTTGAGTATCCTTTATAGCTAGCATGAGCTTTCATGCTTTTGGAGTGGAGAGAGATGTAGGTTTCATGGGATCAGCTGATTATCAGAAGAACCGGCTGTGAGCACCCTTTGGTGTTCACCCTAATGAAGGGGAAGGAGGTACTGGGACAGCAGTAGAGGAAATATTTCTGATAGTGCCATATCACACTGGTACCAGCCCTTTCCACATGAGACTCAGATGAATGAGACAGCTTCCACAGGAGAGTTTCATATTCTTTCTTTCATCATCAAATATATCTTTAAAGTCTTCCCAAATATTTACAGAAGTCTTACTGAATTGTAGTTTAGGTTTTTTTAAAAATAATGTGTTTTCATGTGCTTTCCATTTTTCTTGCATTAACAGAATAGAATGGGATATCAGCCCGCTGATAGTTCTAAATAGGCCATTTTGATGAACCATATCCTTCCCTTCCCGTACGGAATTTTCTGCAGGATTTATGGAGGTGCCTTGTAAAGAATTAATCTCAAAATAAGCAGGATTGGAGGTGGATGGGGCAAAGCGCCTGTCTCCATGTTAACATTCTGTGCTTCCATTTCTTGAAGAGTCTCAAATTAAGAAAAATCAAAAAAATCCTGACAGTAGGATTTTACATTTTTTCCCTGCATTTTGTATGAAAATGCTTTGACACTTGCTGGTTTCTTTGCATTTGCAAGGACACTTTCATCCTTCCAGGACCAATGTACACTGTAAATTCTGCATTTCACTGCACATCCTTACAGGAATAAGCAATTGAGGGTGTAGAATTTGGGGATTAGCAGGGGTGGAGGTGATGTTGTAGCATCACCAGTGGTGTGATGCTCCATCTCTTTGGAGCACAGTGCAAGGAATCACCCTCCTGTTAGGAGAGGGCAGGACAACCCTGAGGGGGTCTTTTCTTTAGGTATAGTCTCTTAAAGGCAATTTATCCAACACAGATTTTTTTGTTGCCACATGGGTAAACATGTGCAGCTTCTGCTTTGTGGCTTTCCTAAATGTAAAAATTAACTGAGATCCACTCAGCAGCAGCCAAATGCAGAGGAGGACCCTAGGTCTGATGGTAGAGAAAGCCAAGGAACAGGTTGTGGAGGGGTCACATAGGCCTTTTTACCTTCCCATGGAGAATTAATACATGCAATTTAGATGAAGTCAGTAGCCAAATAGCAAAATCTCAAGCAGTTTGACTGGCATTTAAGGTTTCAATCAGTGAGAAGTTTTATTAATTAAAAAAGTCCAATCACTCTCACGTGCCAAGAATTTAACCTTTAACAAGTGGAATAATCAACATTTTCTTCTGCAGCTGGGGACGTCTGTCTAATGCAGTTAACGCAGCTGTATGTTTACAGATGTGCTGTTATTCTGTTTTGATCTATCTATGCCGTGTAAATCTACAAATAGATAATTTTCCTGATGTTAGCCAGCCCTGTCTCTTTTCCTGGTCTTCATTTCTGTTTCTTCTGCAAGTGGGAGGCAGTCTTCCCTGCTTGCCTTAAACGTGAGGAGATGGAAGCATTTCATAATTCCTGCCTTGCAAGTTGTTAGCAGCATTCTGAAGTGAAATACCTGCTTGTTATTCTTGGAGATAAGTGACACAGAGCTAGAGCATTTTCTTAGGAGATCTGGTAGTACTGCTGTTACCGTGAGGCAGACTTTGCAATTCGGGGACTTCACATAGCAACGTTTCCTCTCTTTTTTTTTTTTTTTTTTTCCTTGCCATGCCAAAGCATAGATTGCAGCAAAGAAATTTTTACTCTTACATGAATTCAGTCTCAAAGAGGTAAGATGGAATAAGCAGATCCTTCAGCAGTATCTCGTAAAACCATTCATTTCTCAAAACGGAGGATCCCCTGCTTTTTCAGAGGCTCAGTGTCCTGGAAGTTTCCCACCTAATTGCAGTGGCTAAGTTTGGATTGTCATTTCCATCGGATGAGCAATGGAGAGCATTTGGCACTTTGACAGATTATACTGATTTATGACTTCAAATTGCCTTCTGGGACCCCTTGTTCCATTTACCATATGAAAAACAGCCACCTGTTGATCTTGGAAAGAAAGAGCTATTTCAGAGTTCTGCAATCTAAGCACAGTTCTCAAGAAGGATGTTCTTAGCTGTCGAGTTACATGCCTAAAGGTGGCTGGAAAGACCGCAGGCTGTGGTGAGTCTGCTGGTGAGCCATTCAATGAGAAGGTGTGGTGCCCTGCAGAACACGTCAGAAGGCTTCAATCGATTGCTCCTTTGGAGAGAAACCTTGGCTGGACCACAGCACATTGCTTAGAAGAACAAGCAGTACTGAAAAAGGATGAAAGTGTTGAATCCATCTTTTCCTTTAGTAATTTATTCCAGTGTGTAACTACCCTTGCTGCTCAACTTGTGCCTTATTTATCTGTGAATTTTTCTGGTTTAACTTCTAATTCCTGGTTCTTGATTTGTCTTTCTTAATATTCTCTCACCTCGGTATTTCTCCACGTCATGAACATCTCAATAAGACTGGGTGTATTCAGTCTTCCACTACCATGCATTTTCTAGGTTGTGACTTGCTTTTGTAATATTTTTCCTTTATGTCTACTCAAATTCATTTTAGTTTTATGGAAATGCTTTCTATAGAGGAGGTTTTGATTGTCTCTTAAATACCGGATCAGTTAATGTGATATAGTCTCCTGTTTTAGGACACATGTCACTTTGTGTTAGAACGTCATATATAATAGTTGTAATTTCATTCTGTGGGGCAAACTTAATTTGCCTCTGTATAAAAAACTAATATTTATTTGATTCTTGACCAATTGACGTCCCAGTGTAGTTCCCTTTTTACTGTATTATTAAATATAGCTCTGTCATGAAAATATTGTTCTTAAAAGGAGTATTTATCTCTAATATGCTTTCCTCTTTGACTTGGTACTGTATGTGTGCCAGCAACGAGACAGAGCGTGTTCTTCCTTCTTGTCAAACTGCTTATTCGTGTATTCACAGCTCAGCCAGGCCCGTGGGTGACGGTGTTGAACTGGGCTGCAACGAGCAACAAGTGAGCAGAGGTTCACAGGAAAGAGGACACAGAAATAACAAAACTTAGAAGAAAGGGAAGCCACAGTCATTTTACTATTGTTAAATTTTGTACCATCTTCAAGATAGTTAGAGTTTTTGTTGGTGATACCCATGCTTTGCCAAAGAACAGTGAAGAGCTGCTATCGTTATGCCGTTATATATGCTCAGAATGAAGGGAGGGCATCCTTAAGCAGAGACAGCATCTTTTATGGAATTTTTTCATTCTGGAGCCTCCAACCAAACCCCATAAAGGAATCTGAGCTGACAGTAGAAGAGCTTGCTATACATCAATGCTTGCTATGTCTACTTCGATAAATTAAAGGTTGCTTTGGATAGGAATTACACATATTTTGTTTGACCATGCCTGCTAAATAATTAATATTCTCAGTTAACCTCAGAGACAAGCTGAGGAACTGCCAACTTCCTCCGCTGAGATGGTTTAATGAAAATTGTTCTTTGCCAGAATTTTGAAGGTCAAAACCGGCTTAAATATGTAAACAGAAATTATATCAAGGTAAAGCAAAAAACTTGTAATTAATCTTTTTTTAAGAAGTCCCTTCCTTCCTTTGAGAATTTCAAATAGTGTCAAACAAGGTTCTTCTAAATTTCCTTCATCATCTCTCTGAAGATTCCCTGTTAATTAACTTAGTCATTATAAATGTTATGAAATTATGTTACTGACTTACTTCTATTTGTAAAGGCATCCGGAAATTTGTGTACTGCACCTTTTGAAAGTAATTAATGTTTCACTTTTAAATGCCTATTGATATTTTTGTGTTTCTATTGATTTGAAATTAATACCTCTGCCAATTTAAAGCTCATGTGCTGGTTTGTCCAGGTTTCATTTACAAAGAATGGACAGGACACCATCATTGAGCTGATCCAGTTAAAATGACAACCTCCATCTGATGAGCTCAAGAAAAAAATACTTCTAATGTTCTGCCTGATCCAGGATTCCTCCCTCTCTGGGGGTGACTGAAGGTGGCCCTTTCCCATGTGATTTGGGAGGGGTGGTGAAGGTCTTAACTAACTAGAACCTTAATCATGGGAGGGGCAAGATCAGAGCAGTGCAAGTGCATGTTGTAATACCAAAGGCAGAAACCAGTTGATTCCCTTATGATCCCACCTTGGTGCTGCAGTATTATTAAAAGCCCTAGGCAAGGCCTTGGTGATGTTTTACAGGGTTATGGGTGGTGCAGAAGTTGCTTTCATGGTCTCCCCTGCTTACCTGGCTGATCCGATCACCTGTTCTGGCAGTCAGGTAGAACCTGTACCTGAGATATTTCAACTTCCCAGTGCAAGATGTTGTCAGTTTTTCATCCTCTGTGGGTAGGGGATTTGCTGTCTCCTCATAATCTGACCTGTGGTGGCATCCACAAAGTACCACTTGATCCAATACCTATGGCAGCTCACCTAGCTTTGCTAGGGGGAGAAGGGCCCTAGCATTTTGTATGACCATTGCTAGTCACAAAACATGACCATTGCTAGTCAAGAGGAGGGCCACTGTGCCCTGCCAACCTCCCATGCTCCACAGGTGTGGGTGTGAGCTTGTTACAACTGACACAACTTGGGTATTGTTCTGTATCAGGTTTGATGTGGATCTTCAGTACTTCCATGGTGTATTACCTACCACTGCACTGTCAGTTGTGGTGTTTAAGACTCACCTTATGTGTTTAATATAGAAGTTGATGGTGGTCAAGTTATTCTAACTTCTGTGGCATTAACAGTGAGGCAGTCTGCAGCTGGGGGATAGCCTGCACTGGTCAGGCTATAGAGTTTGGTATATGCACTTATGGGTGGGTTTCTCCTGAGCTGGTAGTTCGTGTGAAGATCCTCTAGCCCACTCCTCAGTGAACCTGCATGGCACTTTCTTCTCCTTGAACATGAAATATACAGGCAGTTCTGCAAAAGTTGGGGATCTTTTGCTGCTGGCTAGCAATTATACTCTTTTCTGGTCTGGGAAATAAACTTTAGTGGAGATTTTTAGTAGAAAGATGTCTTGTTGGCCAGTATTGCCTCAGTTCTCCATATGAGAATTACCTATTTGTACTGTCCGGTACCCCAAATGTAAGTACTGGAAGAATCGGATACAGTATGATTAGAGGAATTAATATTTGTTATTCAAGGGTTTTCCCTTTATTAAATTCTTCAGCAAAATTTCAGTAACTAGTGACCTCTTTTGAGAAGTGACTCATTGCATTTTAAAGGCTTTATAACCAAGTCATCCCTTCTTGTCAGAGACATGAAAGATGAATAGATGGTTCTTGCCTGCGATTTCCAGTCTCAGGGGAAGTCCCTTTTCACTGCCTGTGGTGATGCTCAGCTGCATCACCGCTTTTAATTGCCTCCAGGCTCCTGCAGGACTTTGTGTGTCCCCTCTGGCATGACCTACATCCTTGCAGAGCCTTGAATCCCTCGGCACTGGTTAGCAGAGTCTGAGCTCAGGACAGAAAGTCCTGTTGTTGCTAATCCCTAGCTGTCTCCCAATGCTGTGAGCTATGTGCCAATATCTTTCTTGTGTCCTTAAATTCATCTGGAGTTATTTTGCCCGTAGAAGGATACAAATGAATTTTCGGTATTCAATACCAGGGTAGAAAACGTGAGTGGTGTCTTGAGCATTATGGATACTGGGTGTGTTATTACACTGAAAAACAGGGAAGGATGTATTAAACAGAGCACAAGTACCTTCTTATCAAATTGAAATTCATACGTCATAATATATGTATTTTTTCCCTTGAAAGAGGGAATAAACAGTGAAGTAATGATTCCAGCTGTAGCCTGAATTACATTGCTGCAGGTCAAATCAAAGACAAGTGTATCTATGTGTCAGATAATTCAGTTTAATTTGGAAAGTTTAGGTTAATGGAGGAATAAGAGGATGATATTTAGGGTGAATTAAAGTAAACACTACAGTTTGTTATGGAAAGGAAACATTTATGTGATATAAGATCAACTTGTTCATTTTGGGAAGTTTAGAACTCTTCTCCTGGAACGTCTGTTCCACCATCTGTAGTACTGAAGGTGCATGGGCCTGCTGTTGGACTTTGTCACACAGGATTGAAGTTACTGGACCCGTTCAGTCGAAAGCCCAGTGTTACACAGGTGCATCAGTTCCTACCTTGTTTTTTCTACACATAATGGTAGATAAGCCTAGAACATTGATCTTCAGGACTTGATTATTCTCCCCCACCCTACCCCCACCCCTGACGCTTCCAGTTTGAATGTACCCATGAAGTTTTAGCATTTTTTTTCTGTCTTCCGACGCTTCCAGTTTGAATGTACCCATGAAGTTTTAGCATCTTTTTTTCTGTCTTTGAAGAGTTTATGAGAGATCATATCCACTCTACCTTTGCTGGACTGAACTATCTTTTAAATTTTGCTTGGGAGATAGACTCACCGATTCATCTGCTCTTATCCTAGTCAGCTGCTTCTGTACTTGTCTGATTTTTCTTGATCAGTGATGCTTTGTGCTGAATTTTATCTGGGGTGGTAACAGTACGCTATACAGTGACATTATCTTTCTAGAAATGCCTTTCTCTAGAAATAACCTCTGCACTTTTCACAGCTTTGTCCTGCTGAGGGCTCATAATTCATCAGTAATTAATAGCTCTGCTGAGGTTGTTACCCTTCCGTTGAGCTCCTAGCATATACCAGGCTTCCTATCAGTCTGTAGGAACTCGTATTTTGGCTGTCAAACTTAATCTCACCTCCATTATTCCACTTCTGAAAGCCATCTTGAGGAATCTTTTCTTCCCATGTGATGTTTCTCCACTGCTGCATCATACTGATGTTACCTTCCAGTATGGTGTCATTAGTAGGTGTCTCTAGGGTCCGTGCTTAACCACTGCTTATATGAAAGCTATCTTGGCTTTTATGTAGATTTGTACCTAATCTAAAACTGTTTGTAAACATTTAATGAAGCCTCAGATTGTCCCAGTGGGGCAGGTAATTTTCCTAAGAGTAAATGACTGGTAATGCTCAGAAATAGGGAGCTGGTGACTTGTTCAGCATCACTCCTTAAGTCAGAACTGAGCACTGATGACAGAATGCCAAGTCCTCTGCTCTAAAAGTCAAATATCACTGTGTGCTTTTTATCAGGAGACTATCCAAAGACTTTTAGAAAATGCAGTATATGTCAGTGCAAACTTGAGGCTGGGATCCAGAAAGCCATCTGGAAGATACATTGAGTGGGACCTGAGTTTTCAAAGCTCTCAGGTAGCTTCAAAAAGTGAAGCCTGGGTATTTTAGCCATTGATATTTTGACAGATGTGCCTTCTTGGAGTACTGTATGTGTAGTTTTCCTGGGTACTGTTACAATGATACCAGGCTGAGCTTCACCATTGTTTTTATTTATGTATTTATTAAAGATGAATAGCTCAGGTGGGCTGGTAGTACAGAATGCCACACACATCTGTATTTGCTGTTTCAGTAGCACTTACACTGAGGACTTTGGGCACGATTCATTTGAAACTTTCCAATTCTTGAACTGCACGTGTAATATTTCTGAAAAAAACCCAAATATCCATGTTTTTCCACAATGCCCCCAATTCCGTTTTTCATTGCTGCGTTTATTGTGCAAATTAATCTCGAAGCACGGAGTGACTGTGAACTTAAGTAATAATGCGGAGTGAAATCCCCTAAGTAACCAAGTTACAGGGAGTGTGTTCATGAAAAAAACAAATACTAAGCTTTGCATCTGGCTGTGTAACGTGGCACCTCCCTTGCAGTTTGGATTAGCATAATTTCCTCTGCTGCCTCAGCACCGCCTTGACTTGCCTCATTTCTCCAGAATCCCAGACATACGTGTTTCCACAGAAGCTGACACTTGAGGATTTGCGCGCAGATTTACCTGTCCATCCTCTGAAGCCACCCTTCTGCTTCTGAGCTAGGGAGAAAGCACTCCAACTGTAAGCTTCTTAACTTAAACAAACAAACAAAAAATTAAAAAAACATTGTGCAAATTACCTTTTTTGTTTGTTTTGGGTACAGGGTAAGATTACCCCACTGGTGTACAAACGTTGAGAATGGTGTTTATCCCTAGATAGGATAATCTTTTGATGACAAAGGTTCAAATTTGCAATTAAATTGCTGCAGCTTAGCAAATTGTAGCTTTGTGTAACTGTTTCTGTGCGAAAGCATTTGGACTACAGAAAATGCAAGCTTAAACCTCTTCTCTGCAAGCCAATAAAAGTCAAACTACTTCAGGATTTTGCCTTGGAAGCGCACACATGGAGGGTTACTGTGGCTCCCCATGTATGGTAAGAACAGGAGTATGAACACTGCTGTGGGCAAGGTGGTTTCCAAAAGTTAGAGTGAATTCTGTTACTGGGATCCCACTGCAGAAAGGGGATTTTTTTCCGATTTTCCATCCTTTTGCTTGAAAACAGAATGACCCTAAATTAGTTTTATTTGCAGGAGTTTCCTATTACACAGAATCACAGACCTGTGCTTGTTCACAGGTCCTAGGCAACACAAATCTAAAAAAAAAAAAAAGGTGTGTATTTTCTCTTTAATATCTGGGTGAAATTCCAAAGATGTAATCTACTGCTAAAGCCCCAAGTCTGACGATCTTACTGCATTCCCTAATCTCTGTGCATTCTGTGCAATTCAGCTGCAGCCCCGACTGGCCCTCAACGTGGGATGCGGTGTAGAGCCACGCTGTACGCCTATTAAAGTCAATGGGAACCCTTCCAATGGGTTACAAACCAAGCCTAGAGAGAAGGAATCTGCCTTCTTACGGGATGCACAGTAGCAACCGTATCGCTCCAGCTCAGAGCAGATGCAGTGGATCTGAGGTGGCCTTGAGAGCAAGTTTCTTCTGTGAGATTTCCTAGTATGGTATGTTTACATTGCTGTGCATTGTAAAGAGGATTTCATATGAGCAGCTTTTAATCTTCTCCGATGTGGAGTGCAAATGCTGTTCTGACATCAATCATGCTAACAACACATTTGTACACAGAATTACAGTCACCTTTTAAATACAGGAATCACAAACACACATTGACAGAAAAATATATTTAAGCAGTTTCAAGTCTGTGCTGTAATAAGTAAACCAGCCATTGTATTCCACAGAGCTGCATGCTTTAAATGCCTTACAGAAAAAACAAACCCTGAAGTGAATCACAGTAATAGAAAAGGAAGTGTTTACATCTCTCAAAACATTCTGTACAATAATCATTCCTTCTTTTTAAATTTAATTTCAGCAAATTTGAATCCAAATGAGATGAAGTTCGAAACATAAGCTTTCATGGTAAGGTACAATTCAGCATGTAATCTTTTGCAGGTGGCTGTTATTCGTTTATTATTTGTATTTCCATATTGCTTAGCAACCCCGGTCCTGGACCAGGACCTCGCTGCTATAAGTGCTCTGCTAACATTGATGGAACGGATGGTCGCTGCCTCGGAGAATGCACTATTTTGTATTGAAGCCAAAAGTAAACTAATGATTTCTCATTCTGTCCTCTCCGAATGAGAAAAAATGAAGGCCAACTGATATTTAGTTATGTGATTATCAGTGTATCTCTTGAATTACTGAATCAACACAAATATTTGGGGGCCTGTCAAGCATGCAGGCTCAAACGTGTGTAGTTTTTCCACATTTCGTGTCCTGATGGCTAAAACACAGGGAATGCAGCCTCCGAGAGCGGGGTGCAGGCCAGGTTGCTCCTCTCTGAATAACCATTTGCTGACAAAGTTGCTCATGTAAGCAAATAACTGTTCATGCTTTGCGTGCCCTTGCAATTAAAGAGGAACAGCCTACCCCACATGGCCAAGTACCTACTAATACCGACTCTGCAAGTGGCACAGCGCCTGTATCCTTCAGACAACTGATGCACGCCCTGCTACATACATTTACTTGAGAAGTTATGTAAGTCAACATTTGCAAATCTGTATCCAAGTCCTCATTTAACCTCTTAAGTAGAAACGTCCTGATTTTTCAAGGGAAGTAGGGTTTGTAGAAAGCGATAATACCTTCACTTGAGAGCTAGGAAGTTGGAAAAAGTACACAAGTTTTTGGTTTCAAAGTCTTTTCATCAGCAAATTCCAAGCTAAACGCAGCTGAGACACAACTGCGCTTGAGCACTTGGGAGTAGAGATTGCTGCTGCGGGGCAAAGAGGAGCGTCTGAACATTGGCAGCTTCTCCTTGTCTGTCACAACCAAGCTCTTAAATGGTGATATTCACACCTCTGCTTCAGACCCTGCCTCTCACCCCTGCAGCGGCCATGCCTGCGTCAGGCAGCTTGGTCCCACTGCCGTACTGCAGCTGCGGGCAGGGTGCCGCGCAGTACCACTTCAGATAGGAAACAGGATTGCCTTACACTAGGACAGAAGTTGGATGCTAAACCGGTAAGGAATAAAACTTGAACACTGTTAAAATGCACTGGGGGGGTCCTCCAGAGCTTTGCTGTTTCCAGCGCTGCACTAGGATGCGTTTGGCTCAGAAATGGTGAGAATAATTTGCTGGTCCATGATACTGGCCAAATGCCATGCAGGACCAGGCCATGACCAAGTGCCTCTGGGCAGCTATCTCAGGATGTCAGTGGTTTGCATATGGTGGTTTATTTTAATAGCAGGCTCTTGTGCGTGGAGGTCATACAGGGGAACCATGTAAAATGCCTTTGTACCAGGAGGTTAAAACCAACTTATGTTAATTCTGGATTCCAGCCAAAGATACTCAGCTGTTTGGCTGAGACTGGGAGCTAACAGACCAAAAAAGGACACACGCAATTAAAATGTCACACTCTAGTCAGGGGGCATGGGGGGGAGATAGAGAGAGAGGTGGCCATCAATGAAACAAAAGTGAGGCAGGCTTGACTGCAGCAAATGGCTTGGGACCGTGTGTGAACACTGTAGGCACACACTCGAGTTCCCACTGAGTGCCCTGGGAGATGAGACAAACCTGCCCGCAAGGTAATGGTGTGTACTGGGATGCTTGTGGTAATGAAGGACACCATAAGCTTTCGTTGCTGGAGCTGTGCGGCTGGGGTGTCACTAAATGAACTTAACATTGGTGACTAAGGATGACAAATACCTGATGTAGAATTTACCTTTTTGGGGGAGGGGCAGGGGAAGAGGTGGCAAATAAAAGATTTTAAAAAATGTTCAGTGTATTATTGTACCATAAGCTTCTATATTCATTTCACCAGTTGTAAGTACTAATTTACTAGTTTGACATTTTGTAGACAACTGTTCTTAATTTCTAAATAGCGTCCCAGTCACAGGTCAATTATTGCTTTGTAAATGCCAAAAACATGGACTCTCACTGCAATGGCCTGTGCTTCTGGTTTGAGTTTTCTCCAACTTTACTATTCCTTCTTCCTTTCTGCCCCCGAAATTCATGTTGCCTGCGTGGGAGTACATTTCATTGCGTACTTCCCCTTCCAGTGGTTTAGCAAGTTGAACAAACTTACTCCTCTCTACTCAAATACAAAGAAATTCATCTGAATGCTCTGACCTTTCCCAGCAGAAATGTGGAAGCTGCTAAAATAGCCAGTTTGTATCAGGCAAGTCTCCTCTGTCAATAAACAGTTCTGCCAAGAGCTTTCCAATGCCTGGCTGCATTGGTAGCTGTTTTCACGGCAGCCGTGGCACATACAAGTGCTCTGTTAATAAAGTGACATCTTTTCAACCTTGAAGTCATTGCCAGTGGACATGTTGCATGCTGGTTAAAAATCCAAAATGCCTCTATTGTTCTGTGTTTTCTCAGTTTGTCTAAATTTGTTCTACCTGATACGACACTAGATAGCATGGTGTTTGGCTGGAATACAAATGAAATGCTGTCAAATGCAAGCCAGTCCAAAAGGTCTAAGGGAGAAAAGTTTAATATCAGTTTAGGGAAAAAAAACAACAAATGTCATTTCATTTGCTATCTTTATAGGCCTACAGATCATCAGCGATAGTGATGTAAAACAGCAGACATCAATTTTTTCTCTACCAAAAAAGAAGCATAGATTGTCAAAAGTAATTTACCTTCTGAAGGATCTTGAGGTGTGAAAACGTCAGTCCTTTACATCAGAGTAGAGCTTAACGGAAGGGAGGAAATATTTGTCATGCATGCCCGATGAATTCTGATTCTTTGTGGCCTCATCACGTGTTTTCAATGAGAAAAGCAGGGTACTTTCAAGCTCCAAATCCAGCCTGGCTGTGAATTAAGGCAAAAAAATGTTGTATACATCTTCCCCAAAGAAGGAAGGGGGAAAAAAAATCTTACTATAATCTTCCTGTAAAATAATCTAAAACTGATGCTTATTCTGTGCTTGTGTCCTCATGGTTCACAAAACCCTTTCAAAGAAGAACTTGCCTTCCTTGCATCTGGGACTTGGAAATGGAGATATTGTGTGGCAAAGGCTTCTTAAACTCATTGCCTTGCTTGCTTTCAGAGCTATGAATCTTAATCCTCCTTCCTCCCAATGTCGTTTCCTGCCTGTTGGAAAAAATCTGATCTATTATATACACAGCCTGTGTTGGTACTTTCCTCTTTCAGAATATTTCATTAATCTTAAAAAATGCTTGTCCTCACTTGCTGCCTGGAGTACCGTCCCTTTTGCCTCTAAACTCATTGCATGAGCTGTCTTCATTTGGAGGTCCTTCCACCTAATCGTGTCCTAGATCATCTTTGATGTGACTTCTGTCCTTCCTGTGTCACTACACTTTCTTCTATACTTGGTCTCTTCTGTTTTTCCTTCTCCTCTCCCTTTGTCTCTTTGGTTTATTTCCTAAAGTATCTGTCACCTTCCCTTGCTGGAATATTATAGGGAACTCCACAGGTGTCTCTCATTTTCTTCATTCTGTATCTTTTAGTAAATTAGACTGCTATCTTCATGGGTTCTGACTTCTGCTTGTCTCCGACAGACCTGTCACTTTCTGTCCAAAATAAATTATAAGTTGTCCGTAGTAACTCCACAGGTAGCTGGCTGTCAAACTTGAAGTTGATTATAAGTAAGTGATGAAGGAGAGAACCGAGGGTTTTACAGGACCAGCCTAGTGACTGTGAATGGGATGTTGGCATACTGCAGGGAGGTCTTAAGAGATACAGGGCAGGGATATGGGCTGTTGACTTGGAATGGGGTGGTGAGCAAAGGAGCTGAGGATGTTGGATGAGGAGAAGCTATCAGGAGGACATTGTATTGAGTGGATAAAGGATGCACCTGGGCTGTTGTAGAAGGCTTGCACAAAGAACTGTGGTGGGAGGCAGGTGGAGGGTGTAAGACCTGAATTGCTGAAAATGAGGCTTTGTTAGTTGTGCTGCACATGGAACAACTTGTTACAGCTGTGAGATTAATAAATGAAGAAAGGAGTGCCTGCAGACACCAGACATAATTTTACAAACTCAGCTCCGGGCTGTTGAGGGAAGGAAGGAGGGCACATTTGTGGCTATGAATACTTTGGTTGAGGTCTGTAGAGGCTGAGGCTAGTTAGTAGACAATGATGGAAACTCTGTGGATGACACTGCCCCATGAAGGAGCGCGGGGCAAGAAAAATGTAACAAGGAGAGTCAATCCAGAAAGGGCCCGACGGAACGGCAGGAAAAGCCAGTGAGTATCTACATGCAGCAGAGTGAGTACCTGGGCACAGGAAAAGAGCATTTACAGGATCAGAAAATGAAAGTGCTGCCTCTTTCCTTGTCAACAATGCAACCCCTTCTGCTGTTGTGCCAGTGGCAGGGGGAAATTGCCCTCCCCAGGCCTGGCCTCTCCCACCCAGCACAGACGTCACCACCTTCTTCGGGTATTTTCCAGTGGCTCTTCTTGCCTCAAACAGAGCCTCTGCCACAGTTTTCAAGAGGGTGTTAATGCATGCTGCAAGCTGAGCTGGAAGAAGTGAGAAGTTTTTTCTTGGTACTGATACTTTGCGAGGAGAGGACCTAGATCTTAAAATGTTTGTAAGGTTCTGAATGTAATAGCCTGGCTACTACTTTGTTTGCAGTAGGTTAAAAAAAAAAAGGTTCAAGCAGGCTCCTGATAATTTATTTATAATTATTAGGAATGTTCATACAGTTTTAAGGCTAGAAAGAATCATTGTCTGTCTTCATAATCTCACCCTCTGATTTCCACATCTCTGTTTGAACTACGGCATCTCTTTTTGGATGTAGCCCTCTCACTCCTGCCTGCCCAGGCTGGGACAGTGTCACAGTGATCTCAGCCTGCCCTGCAAAGGTTGTGGTTTTTCACTTCTTATGTTCTTGTGCTTTGCCATAAATTACAAGTAATGTGTACATAGGTGGTATGAGAAGACCACTGTGTTTAGAAAACTAGAGACATGTTGCTTTAAACCTGGGGTAGAGAGGTAATAATACATTACTTTTCTGCCCTACCTGAAATGCTAAATTAAAGAAAATCTCTGGGTTGTTGTCTTGTTCTTTTTTTTTTATAGTGTTATTATTTTTATTATTAGAAATTTAAGCACTAGCCCCAGATTTAGATTCCCCCCCCCCCCCCGCCACCCCCCTTCAATTACAGCAATTTGTAGAGATTTCTGTTTTTCCACAGGTCTGGAATTGCAAGAGACAGACATTTCTGCCTTTGTATGTACAGGAGCATATGACTGGAGTCAGGAGCCCATCAGTCTAATGCCATCTGACAATGGGCATGTGGGATTTTCCAGCACAGGAATCAGTGAACTGTTCAAAGTTGCTGCAGCCCCCAGTGTTTCTTTCTCAAATTAGAGCTTACAAATTTCAAAAGAAACTTGCGGAAGTTAGGAAATGCCTCCCCGAGAGGCGAGGTGCTGCCGGGCTGCCCAGCTTTGCCTGACTGCTGGTCACGTCTCTCGGGGTATTACTTTTTGCACTTGTGCTGCGGGTTGTTGCAGATCTGCCTGGCGTGGGGCCTCGGGGCTCTCACGCTATCAGCTGTGGGACTGGAGATGCCTCCTTCATTGACACTGTGCTGGCTCTTGTGGCGTTTTTCCCAGGCGTAGAGCTGAGAGAATATTTCTTCTGCCTTGCACGGTACTATAGGAATGGCTGTCCCCTTGCATACTGCTTGGAAATCATAAGGCCCGATAAAAATACTAAGCTGTGTTCTTTTAATGTGCACACGGTCTCTCTCTCTCTCTCTCTGGTGTTATTTCTCATATAACTATTTTATTTTTTTTTAATGTGCCTTTATCTCAGCATTGTCCCTTTAGACAAGGCCTTTTAAATTTGGTGATAACTCAGATGGTGGTCCCTCGGATGGTGGTCCATGTGACAAATGCTCAGTGGATGGAGGGACCATAGCTACAATGGGTTTGTTCTGGCTTGCTCAAACTATGAACAGCGTGCAGGGAAAAACTTTTTTGAGTTTCATTCTCTGGGTAGCCTTTTGATATTAGTAGCTGACAGATTTCCACTTCTTAGCATTTGTTATCTGCTTTGTATATGCCATTTGTTATCTCCTTTGTATACGACAACAGCGTAAGGCTTTTGTTGTACATATTTTTAATAAAAAAGCCAAAATGTTTGAAAGCTAAAACGGATATTACTTTTCTCGTGGAGCACGCAGCCTTCTTTTGATAGCCTAAAACCTTCGATAAAGTGTGTTCTAGGCTAGCCACTGTATTTAGAAAGCATTTAAATGTTTGGGGGTGGGCCTGTTTTCTTTACAACAGACTAGCGTTTTGCTCTTAGAGATGTAGTGACGAACGGTTATAATTATAGATAGTGCTGAGATGTGACATTCAGCCTTTGATTCAGAGCTGAACTCTTTCAAAATCACATTGCTTGAATTTGGCATCTGGCTTCATTCTGCCAGAGGGACCGGGGGGGCAAATCGGCAACAGGAGGTGTAAACGCTTGACTGTGCGGCAGCTAGTTGTGACAGCTACCCATCGAATGTAGCTACAGCCAGAAGAGAGCCCTATCCCTCAGCCAGGATCCTGGTGTGCTGAGCGCTGAGAAAACACCTAATGAAAGAGCTGCTGTTGCTGTGAAGGTTTTGCAATCTGCTTGCGAGAGATGGCACAACAGGCAGAAGAAGGAAGCTGCTCCGCCAGGAAGCCACCAGACAGGGTTATCTCGTGATCAAAGCTGCCAGCAGTGGTTTCAGCACTCCGGCAGCCAAACCGCTGGCGACATTTTTGGAGGTCTCCTGAGAGCTTCAAAAGGCTTTGAAAGTGAAGGCACGACCCTAACGTTTGATGCTGTAGGGAAGGGCAAACCAAACCAGCGTACCATTGTATGCTGAACTCTTGTGAACTCTTCTTTCTCACTCTGTTGTTTGTCTCAGAGGCCCTGGGCTAGAATCAGTCCGTGGCATCTCGCCTCTTGGCCCAGAGCCCATCGTGGTGCCGGCGCAGCAGTGCGTAACCTTGCATAACCATGCCTTGTTACGAGTGACTGGAGAAGGTGCCGTTACGTATCTGCTTCTGCCAGGGGGCACTCCCCAAAAAAACCCACACCACCACCCTATATCTAAAAAAAAAACAGGCATTGCATGAATTCTCAGAGCCTTTGGTACACTTATCTGGTGCTGCAGATGACCCACAACATTTTCAGTTTGGCTTTTTTCATGTAGAGGTCTGCACTTTCCTCTGTGTTGCCCATTTTTTAAAATCCATGCTGATTTTAAAAAGTAAGGGGAAAAAAAAAAAGCGCCACACAAAAAAAAGGACTTCTCAATAGCTATGGCATATGTCCTCCTTTAAATCCCCCTGTCATTACTGGCCGGTTCTTGCATGTCTTTGTTATCTTGCCTTTCTTTGGGATATTCCCTGTTCTCACACTCCCTGTCCTTAGCAGTCAAGGTGAATCTAATGTGCATCCGCCTTAGTGCACCCCTGTCTCTCTGTTCCATTGCTGACGATCTGCGGATCATGCGTGAAAGTGCCTTTGTATTACAGAAAGAAAATAATGAACAGGAAGGAAATAATGAACTTAAAAGGAGCAGTGCTGAAGTTGCTCGTAGTGAAAGTATTTCCAGCAGCGTAACGTAGATTGAACCAGGCACCAGGAACAAACTGTCAGTAGGAGAGCTAGAAAGTGTTCTTCCTTTGTAAATAAACTGCAGAAGCTCTTCTCGGCAATGTGTTTATGCCCTCTGTGAGAGATAGGCATCTGTTCACATAACCCTTGGTGCTAATCAGAAAATCTGAATCTGCTTATCAGCTCTGCTCTCACCACGCTCACCCTCCTGCTCGTGTTTGCCTCCCCTTTTCACCTCCGCTGCCTGCTTTGGGATGGTTTGAAGGGAGGAGTGGGGTGAAGCTTGGTGCTGTGCAAGATGCTTGCTGAGTAGATCAAGCATTTCATCTGGGTTGGCTGCTGCAGCCCTATTTTTGGGAGCAATGTGGGTTCCCCTTCCTGCACCGCATCCCCACAAGAAGCTGACTGCCCCTGTGTGGCGACAGGGGGGTTACCTGCAACTCAGAGGGGTCTGGTTGAGCTGATGGCAGATCGATCCGTACAGCTTGATTTAGTGTAATAGCTGTCGATACCTTCTGCTTTGTGAAAGTTTCTCTACCTCACAGCATTGCTCCCGAACAAAGTGATGTACCGCTGGAATGAGTACCCCCTCACGGGCACTTTTTTCTACAAGATGGCCATTTTTTACATCTTTTAAACTTCAAGTAGTGTGACATTATCAAGATTTAACACGCACATCACATATGCTGAATGACTTGGAGCACGGGAGGTAATCTAAGTGCTGCACTGCAAGTTATGAATTTGCTAATTAACACCTATCCTTGGCATTGACTTCTGGTTAGCAAGGAAATCCCGTAACCTTTCTGCCTGGAATTGCTTTTTAAAACCGGGTTACTAATCTTTATGGACCTGATGGGTATGCTATGCCAATTCACTAGTTAATATTTTCAAAGCACTTTGAAGATGAAAAATGCTGAGTGTTATTGGCCTTTTATCTAAAAAGACATTTTAAAACATGAAGCTTGGGAAAGATTTTCATAAATTAATGCATGTGTTGATTATGCTCTATCTTTCCTTTTCATCTGAATGTATTAAGTAGCAAGAGAACTGTGAGAATTTGTATCTTTCCTTTTCATCTGAATTTATTAAACAGTAAAAGGACTCTGTGAATTAGTAATCTAATTTGAACATCAAACCAAAGGCAAAATTCTTCCTAATCCATCTTGCGGATCTCTCATCAGCAGCAGAGATTTCTTGCATATCTCAGGTTGAAGGATGATATTTCAGGCTCAGGTTTTGATACTTTCTGGATTGATGGGGCTTCAGTGAAGAATTATTTTCCCAGTTCAACCTGGAAGGTCAGAAACAACTCTACTTTGTAGTCAAAAAAATAAGGAGCATCAGTCAAAACTAAGTTGCTAATGCAAATCAGTAATGTTGAACCAGGTAGTTTTCACTGCTTTATAAACTCCGCTGATATTCTTGTCACTTAACAGAGTAACATTTAGTTCAATCGTTTGAACTTGTTTCTTCAGTCAATGTGCATGACAATGACAACTTTTTTGCACTTCGTGAGATTTCATTCATACTTGCAAGGTCTTTTCAATTCTTAAGTGCAAGATAATATCCCAGTGTGATTTGTTAATTTTTTGCTTCCCAAATGTGAATTTGTGGAGAAACAGATATCGCTAATTTTGATAGAGGGCATATAACACAAAAACTAGTGAAGGATTCTGTCTTGGCTTCATGATTTTAGATATGTTGCAGCTGGCAACCTCCAGTTTCAGATCTCAAGGCAGGGGGCAGTTACAGGCGTTTAGTGAAAATCTTTGAGGAATTTCAGACCTTCTCAGTGAGTGACTACATTAAGATGTGGCAAATGGAGATAGACTCTTGATGAGCTGGCAGAGGAAAGGTGAATTCCCAGCTACTCTGGGAAAAGTTCTACAAGTTAGGATTTTATGTAGCTAGCAAATGATAGGAGAAAAATGAAGGTGATGTAGTTATTTGGTGTGCTGGTTTTGATTTGAAGCGTTGCAGATTTTTTTACAATTTAAACCAAAACCTAATCTTTGAAGCGGTAAAACATTCATTTACCAATAAACTTTTATACAGGCATCATTGACACTGATTTCCCCAATGCCAGGAGGAGTGGCTACAGAAATGGTCCCCATGATGGTCACTTAGGTTAAGGGTCTGCAACAAGCAGAACATCATTCCAGACCCCTCATCCTCAGTTCCCTGCATCTGAGACCTTCAGGTGACAATACAGCCCCTAATATCTTGTTAGCAATATGCTCTTTCTCTGACAGTGAGACTTGGAAGAGGTATTTGTATATATTGGCTGTGCTGTGAAGTTTTTCTTTCTGTTTTAAACTGATGTCCTCTTTGCACTATGGTGAAATGTGTTGGGTGGATATGCCTCCATACTTTGGAATAAAAATTAAACTGCATCTTTGCCACAAAAATGAAAGTCCTTGGTAGCTGTTGGAGTAGCTCTAAAGCTCATCTACCAGTCAATTTGGTGTTCAAGTAATTAAAGAGGTCAGGCACAAAAATATTGTGTACCTGGAGCTTTGCCAGCTTCTTTCTCCCATCTCTTATCATGCTTGTCCATTTGGGATTCTTCCACAAGCTTTGTTATATTCATCATGTAGATTAACGGTCTGCAACTATTAACAACAAACTTTGATGCTACAGAGTGGGAATTGCTTGAATAAACGATTTCACAAGTAAATGGAGTCACAGCTCTGAACCAAGAGAGCTCCAAACTTGTTTTAATTTACAGAGGTCAAAAAGTAAATGGGATTGTTGCTTAGGGAGGTAACTTGAGGAGAACATGCAGCATTCACTCACAACAAAGGGACGGAGGGCGAAAAATTTGATTGACTTCTGGAATTTGATTTTAATTGCCTTTATTCCTACCGTTACCAGCACAGTGGGCAACCCTTGCAAGCAGAGGAGAGATGCTGGTAGGCAAAGGAACACTTTTTTGCCTTTTGGTATCAGTTCAGAGCAGTTCAGTGTAAAAACCTCCACGAGGGATAAGCAGGTGAGAGTTTGCTCCGGAAAACAGGGGACAAGCAGCGGGGTAGGAAACACAGAAAGGAACGAGTCTGGGGCACTCACTCCTGCTTGGGTTTCCTAAGCATCCTTTTCCCAGATGCCCCACAGCTGCTTCCAAGGAAGCAGTTTTGGTTTCGTTTGCTTGTGCTCCGGATTATTTGTGGAGCACCATTTCCAGACTTTTTTAATTGCAGAAGACTATCTCTTCTAGTGCATAGGCAGTAGGGTTTACTGAGTATTTCCTGAGAGATTTAACAGGATATTAGGAGATCAGATAAGTATCTGTAAAACATCCAACCTACTGCTATTCACTGCGGAGTTATTCACAGTCGTCCTCAGTTGCCTACGGTAACGGGGCTGTTTCTGCCTGTTTGTCAACCCCTTCCATCTTCTTCTCCTACCACTTGTTACTTGGAAGAAGAGACCAACACCCACCTGGCTACCGCCTCCTTTCAGGTAGTTGTAGAGAGTGATAAGGTCTCCCCTCAGCCTGACCCCTCACCAGCTTCCCTGCCCTTCTCTGGACACGCTCCAGTGCCTCAAGAATGGAAAGGCTGTCGCTGACTTTCCTCCCAACCCAGCCAGCTTCCCGCCACTTCATTTCATCCAGTTTCGGTGTGTGAGTCAGTGATCAGAGACTTTATTTCAGTATCATTCCTGGCAGTATTGTGTAAAGCTCCTCTTCCTCCATGCTTTGCGTTCACTGATAAAGAGACTTTGGCTCTGCATTCTGATATGCAGCCTTCCCTTTTTATCCTTACTAAGTGCACGCTAATAGCTCTGCTTTCTGCAGCTGAGAATAAGCTAACACCTAATCCAGGGTGTTAATAATCGTCACCCTCACCAGTCAGTGGGCGGCAGGGGCAGGGGCAGATTTCGAGCATGAAGCCTCAGCTTTTTGCTGTCAAACTGGAGACTGTGCCTGTGCCTGTAATGAAGCCCGTCACCCACCGCCGTACCTTCTGGTGACCACACGTGGCCCTTATCCTCAGCACAAGAAGAGCTCCTCAGACATGTGCACTGCCCTGGTGGCAGCTTTCTGTTTTCTGAATGAGTTGTGAAATATCATGCGTGCGCTTCCTATTGATAATTAAAAGCGACACAGATGGCGATGCCTGCAATGTTTTCCTTAAGTCACAGCACATAACAGAAAATGAAGTGATAGTTTTAGGTGGTGGCACATGTAGCTTCAGGTGTTTGTTTAATATTCAGCGTTCGTGCTTGGTGAGAGCTGGGACGTGCTTTCAAATGTTACTCTATGGCTGTGCATCACTGCACATTTTTTCTTGTTTTTCCTTTTCAGGGCCTGACAGATGGTGATGTTTAGATTAGAAGTAATTTCTTTATTAAGCCAACACCCATGTTGTCAGTGATTTTTAACAGGATATTCGTTTATTTAAGCGGAATGGTTGTGTAGCTGAAGTGTTTGAAATGGATGGAGGGCTTTAGAACCAGACACCTAAGCGAAATTCAGTGTACTGAAGAGGAGGTAGGGGACAGTTACATCCTGGGGCTGGGACATCCAGCTTCCATGTCTTCAGTGTTGTGAGTTGGACCCCAGGGACATAATGAAGCCTTCCTTTCCAAAGGACTCTGATTTTTGCATTCCTAAATAGGGATGGGATCCAGCAATTCCCAGTGGGAATTCTGGACAGGCTAAAAATAAGCTATTTTTCTAATCTGTATTTCACCCAGGTATTTCACTGTACTGACCATGGATGCATCATATGAAATGGGTACTGTAGGCAGCCTAGTGCACCAAGTCAAGGCCAGACCACTAAAGTATCTAATTGCAGTCTAAGATTTGGACCAGCTTCTGACTTGTGGGCTTCCTGAGGAAGGACTGTGACCAAATCTTGGGAGCTTTAGTGTGCTTAAACTGTGTCCTTCAGCAGACGGGGATACCTGGTAGGGGACTGATGGGTAGGAGGTGGAGAATCAGAGATGGTAAGAGAGGATCACCATCTGTAACAATGCAATCCAATGCCTGTGGAGTAAATGACAGCCTGTAACGAGCCATGGGTGCAGTCCTCAGGGTCACTTCTGCCACTGGTCCATTCCCTTCACTCACATCTTCACATATGATAGTTGTTGGGTTGGTTCCTGGAGGAAATCAAAATGCCCCGCAGGTCCCATCCCCTATGGGCAGCCACTGGTGTGCTTCACTGCTGAAGATGGGCTTTACAATATGTCTTTGAACGGCATAGACTGCTGCTCTAGGTTGGCTCTGGGTTTCTGTACAAGGGACAGCCTACTTGTATCATCAAACTCATTTTATGGACTAAAAACATAGTATCTAGTTAGTTAGCTTTAAGTTTTCCACACAGCACTGTGCTGTAATATGTTCTTCTTGGGAATAAAAATGTCAGTCAAAGGAAAACAAATTTTAATTCTGCCACTGAAAGCCACGCTTTTTTTTTCTTTTAAGTTCCTATGGGAAGGTAGATAAACCTTCAAAAAATGAAAATACACTCTCACTTAAATTATTCTGCTTTTGGGGTCACATTTTAATCAAAACCATACCTGCCTTCAGGAAAAAAAAAGAAGTAAAACTGATTGAATTTAATAACTAAAAGAACATAAACTGTCTGCTTTGAAATGTATAATCTCACATGACATTTATTTCATAATGTGATCAAATCATATATGTTGTTATGGGGACAGTCTTTATTAAAAATGCCATTTATTTTAACAAGCGCAATAAAAAGAAACCCATACTTTTTTATTGTGGCAGAGAAAAAAACTGCTACTAAGCTGCTTTCAGCTAAATGAAAACATCTTTCAAGATTTGTTCTAAAATATTTAAATAAAGTGCTATGAAATTTATTCATTTGCTGCCTTCCAGCATGAATAGAAACCCATTAAATTATCTTAAATACAATAAATGATATAGAAGAATTTGTTTTGGTTAGGAATATCCTTTGCTGATGAAGAATAAGATCATTTAAATATACCATTTTAATATAGGCCTGTAATTATGTCATTGAAAGCCCAGTTTGAAGCATAGCAAAGTATAGAGCGGGCTCTCCAGCTGCAGCCGGAGCTTTTGAAAGGCGCTGAAGGGGAACTGCCAGTCTGTGTCCCCATTAAAAAGGGAATGACTGGGAGACCACAAAGCACATATGGTTTCGGTGAGGCGAAGTGTGTGGCCTCTCATGGTGCAGTGCAGTCAGGGAAGGGGTGGGATGGCTTCCTTCCCACGTGGGACTGTGGTGGGGAGGAGGACCAATATGGTTCCTTTTCTTCCACTGGTGTTCATGAAGCAGATGCCTCATTAACAGGAGCATGTTGTACCATGGGAGCCAGATGTGCCCGATGGTGATGTCGCTTTTCTTGTGCTTGCCTCCACGCTTTCCTGGAGTAGAACATTCTCACAATGGCTCGTGGTGGCCTCGTGTCATGGTTTGCCCTGCAGTGTTTGAGTCGCCTGATCTCCCACTCCTGGTGGATCAGGACTAGTAAAGAGATGTGCTGAATGAGTGCTTTTCAACCAAACAAGGCATGGGCCAAAAATCACATCATAGTGTCCGGAACATGTCTGATCTGGAAGACTAGGCAGGATGGACCTGGTTAGCCCTTGGCTGGGAGAGCTGCTGGGAGTACCAGGGCTGGGGTTGTCTCCCCCTTATTTTATGCAGCTGGCAGCCCTTAACCTCTGCTGTGCAGACTTGCTCGTCTCTCCTCTTACCCCAGCCCAATGATACCAGAACCAGTGGCAAAATGTGCAATATCGCTTCATTACAGCTGCCAAATTTGCAGATACAAGTTCAGTAAAGATGGCCTTCTATTATTTAAAATTCCAGAAGCCAGACTAAAAGGGAATAAATGTAACTTGGTTCACTTTGGAAACAATTCTTGCATGAAAACATTTAAGATATTCCCATTCCCTACCTTGCTGAACTTTATAATGAAGCAGGGCTGCGCCATAACGGAGTTAGACTTTATTCTCCACTTAACAAGTAAGACTTAGGGGCATAACGTATCGATAATTAGCCAAGTACCATGAGAAGCACTGAGAAGCTAAAATGTGTGCAGCACCTTAATGCGATGAAGGGCCTTTTTTACAAGCTGGACAAGGTAGTCTAATGGTTCCTTCTGGTTTTAAATGCTGTGGGGGAAGAAAAAAGCCCTACCACTATTAGTCATTATTTCTGCAGCTTTCTGGCGCTTTTTCCTTAAGAAGCAGGGGCAAATACCTGGAAAAAAGGCAGTTTGTCATTTTAGTTTCAAAGAAAACTCACTTTATGGTGTATGGAGAGTGGGGGACAGTCTGTGAATGTGCTTTATCTGTGATGTTTTCTTCAAGAAGACTTTGAAGTTTCTAGCCATCTAACTTGTACCCTATATAGCTTGCATCTACAGCTGTTAAAGAAAGGAAGAGTTGCGCAATTGGGTCAAAGCTTGTTTAGGTTTTGTACGGCAAGCCACAAACTTCTTTGCTGTGGGGGAGGTCATGACCCTTTGGTAAATAAAATGAAGATGTACTGCTGGGCATAAAAAGAAAAGGTGGGAAATGTTCCTCATTTCCTTGAGCCTAATACTCCCTGTACTGATTCTCAGTGTGTAGGGGAAGGCAGAGTGGGGCTGCACCGAATTTTTGTCTGGACCTTTAGGCTGTGCTGTCCTGGCAGTGGACGGGAGCAGCCTGCAGGTCTCCATGCACAGGAGCCGTGGCGGGGCAGGGAGCTGCCCACTGTGCAGCGCTTTTCCCCGAGCGGCCACGCGTGGTGAGACCAACAGCAGCAGAGGCTCCAGCTCCACATCTGTGCAGATGCACCAGGCAATCGGCTTACACAGAACTGCTGTTTGGGCTCATGGAACCAACCTGTGGGATGCTCACTAAACTCTCTGCCCCTTTATGTTGATCTCTTCTAGGTCACATTATTTGACCATACATATAACCTAAAGCATGCACAGACATCAGGCTTTTTCCCTCCCCCTGATGCTTCCCTGGAAGCATACGCTCATGTTTTTTCATTTGTTTCCTTGTGTGTGGTTTTTTGGGGGGTTGGGGTTGGGGTTTTTTTATTGTTATTTTTTTGATGGGGCTGCTTCATCGACTGTAGTGTTTATGCTGTCCCAAAAGTAAAAGAGCTCAGCCTGGCTTTTCACTGACTACCCCGGGACTTCTCTAGTGATGTCCCATGAGGTTTGCTCTGACAGTCCCTGCAGTCTCCTGGAGCACGGAGGGGCATGGACTGCATTGATTCATGGCAAGGAAATTCACTGTAAAAGGCATTAGGGACTTCAGGATGAAATGTCACAACCAAGCTTCTTTCTGAAGTATCTAAGAAAATGCTGAACTGTAGTTTGGGCCTGAAAGTCAATGAATAGTTAATGCAGTTTCATGACAGCAAATGATGTTAAGGTCAACAGTGTTCAACGAGACAAAAATGGGACTCTCTCTTGTATGAAAATCCAGAGGCTTAAGGATCAGTCTTAGCTAAGCATTGTTCCCAATGAAGTTTACTCAATACCTAGCTAGCAATCTGATCACAACCTTGTAGATCTGTTATAGGTGGAGAACTTGGTCTAGGTATGATAACCATGTTTGTGTTTACATCCACACCCAAAGCTCATCCTGTTTCTCAAGAGGAAACAAAGGTTCTTGGTCATCAAAGGGGATGCATTTGCTCTATTTTATCTATACAAGTCTGTTTCAAGAAATGAAAAGCATAGTAGAAATAATCTTTGAAAGTATAAAGGTGCCAGTGAGGCAGAGTAATGCTCTTTAGTGGAAGTGTTTTAGAGTGAATCATGGTTGTGCAACTAGTTTACCTAAACTCATTTTAAATCAGAGGAGTGACAGGCCCAGAACACTAAGTGATGGAGGATTGCTCCGTGATGCTGTTTGAGGCATCGGGTTGGACTGTGTGCAATCATTTCCTTCTAAATTGGTTGTAGTCCCCTTTCAAATTGTCAGAGTAGTTTTCTTCTGCTTCGTTGCACTTGAGAAGCAGGTGGACGGCAAGCTGCTCAGCCTCGTTTGATCCACATGCTGTTGTTTAATGGATAGAGCAAATCAAACTGGAAAGGCTTTCTGGTATGGCTATAGCGCTGCCTGTTCAGTGGCTGGATGAACAACAGGAAGCTGCAATTCAGACAGGAGGAGATCTCTAAGTTTGTCTTTCTTGGGGCATATTAAAGAGGACAATGATAAATTTAGCTTTTTGGTGCCAAGAATGGCAAGTGTCAGTATGACACTTGAATGTAAAATGTATAAACTCAGGTCACCGCTGCATGAAGCATCGATTTATTGGTTTTGGAGCACAGAGTGGCCTAGCTCCTGAAGTACAGGAGATTTCATTTGATCTAGCTCCCAGATTGCTTTGGGAGCTTACATAGGCCTCTTATCCCATCTATCCCTCAAGTTCCCTCATCTGAAAAAAGGGGAAAAATAATACCTTGGCAGGGTTGTGGGGTACCATTCATGGAAGTCTTCAAAATATTTTTAATTCCTCGCATGCAGCATGAGGGAAAGGCCTTTTTGTCAATAAGTCCCTGTGCTTTCTTGCTGCACTATGCAATAAAACGTATGATGCCAATGTGCTCTACGCTTTTGTTTCCTACAGAGATGCCTTTGCAACTACGAGCGTTGGCTTACTTGAAAATTCACCTGAGGTTTAGGCCATAGGTTGTGAAACAAAATGAGAATGGAAAGAGAACATTTCTTGTCAAATGGATTTGTGTTCTCTCATAATGAGAAATCAGCATCCTGCAAAATGAAACTGAGGAGAAATTCCTCAGAGCTGTTCCCTACCTTGATCCTAGTGAAAGCTTGCCCTGATTCAAGAAAAGGGCACACAAGTGGTAATTTGAAGAGCACCTCTGCAAGTCTGCTTTCATCTCTGGGTCTTACAGGGTGCCTCAAAGTAATGACATGAACTGTACAAAGCATCCAGGCACATCAAGAGTGGTCATGCAGACTGGGTGGCAATACCTCTGAGGCTTCTTGAATGATCTTGTCTCAGGGGACAGTAAACTCTTCCTGCCATTGAAGGAACCATACAGAAATGATGGGTCCTGAAGCAGTCAGATGCTAGAAAAGATGTGCACATCAGTGACGGTCATATTTATCTCCTCTTTCTATGTTAACAACTTGGCACAAAATGTTTCTTAAGCATCTCTGCGCTTCATGAGACAAGCAGGCTGGGTTTTCTTGTGTGCATATACATGATACTCCATTTTTTTTATTTTACATGCTCTGGTATTTCTGTTGTGAATCTCTGCCTGATATGGATTTTTCCCACACGTGGTTTGCCTGAACAAGGCATGCTCGGTTAAGAAAGGCACAGGCAGTGCAAGTTGCCTTCTGGGTTTATATACTCCCCAGCTCCAGTACAAACTGTGTAATCATCTTCTAATTTTGAATGTACTTTCCTTAACAGCGCAGTGTGCTTGGAGACGGATGTGTGTGCTGGAGGGCTCGGATGCAACGTCTGGAGGAGCAGGGAGGTCAGCTCCATCAGCAGGAGCTGACACAATGATAGAGGAGGAAGAAATGACACAGCAGTGTGGAGAGAGAGAGCTGAGGCCAGGGGACTTTCACAGCACCTGCTCTGCTGCATGATGATGCTGGAAAAGACCAGGTGTTTGGAGATGAGAGGAAAGCATTTATGTGTGTGTCAGGGGGAGATCTGGTGGTTTCAGAGAAGGCTGCAAATCGCTCCTTGCTGTCTGGCTCACAGCCCGATGCTGGTGGCTCAGAAGCTGCCCTGAGATGGGAGGATGGAAAGAGCGTTGAAAGGAGGGTGGACAGGACACAGCCTGAGTGCTCCTCAGTAGAGCAGGGAGTCTCCTGGCTTTTCTGTTGGGAGCCACATGATGGGGAAGCAGCTCTGGGGAGGGGGGACCAACAGCAGATCCATCCCTGGGTGAAGAGGCAACTTCTGGGAGCACAGGCCAGGCAAGGGAAAAGAATGCAGCAAAAGGGAGGAGGAGTGCCCCTACAGGCAGGGCTTAATGTCTTATTGAGATGGGTTTTGAGCATGCACTGGGTATATGTGGAAGCAGAGCCCTGCCGTGCTGCTGCTTCTTGACTCTGGTCTCTCTCTTAATTCCTCCTTCAGCAGCCACACGTGGATGTCCAGTTGCTAATGGAGAGACCCATAAAGCCTGTGCCCGAGAGAGACAGGGCTGGGCTGAGCGACAGCCTTGGGGCACAGACTTTGTCACCATGTCCACAGCCCCAAACACCACTGGGCGCGCACGCACACACACAAGCCAAGCCTCTGGGAGGCCGTCATCGCTTCACCATTGCAGCAGGGCAGGCAGCCCCAGCTGGGAAATGGGCACCAAAACTTGCTGGCTTGAAAAAGGAGGTTCCAAATCTAGTTAATTTGGGTCACGTCGGTGCCAGATTATAAAGCCTTCCACAGCTCTGTAGTGCTGGGGTTTTCCCACGCTGTTTCCTGGTGGTGGCCTTCCCCAATGAAGCTTTCTTTCTCTAACACTTTATACAAATATAAAATGCAGGGAAGAAACAAAATGACGCATAATTCTTGACACAGAATAGAATAAGGCTAGATTTTCATTTAAAAGCCCTCTACCCACAGATACTGTGAATTGCAATGGCACAAAATTGTTAAATTGCTTTACATTTGGGAAACCTCAGTTCATAAAAAATTGCTAACAATTTATTTTTGTACTACATGTCTGCTGAGATTCCAAGAAAAACCCAAGTGTGTCATACAACATTGCTTTCTGATTTGCAAGTTAAATAGTTTACATAGGCAAAAATGTGGAGCAATTGGAATATTCCCTACCCAAACACTTAGGGACTCAAACTGCACATTTTAGCCTGGCAGGCCTCCACTGATATTTTTAGCTAGAAAAAAAAAAAAAAACCCAAAACCATTTAGAAATAACAAGGAAAGACAGATCAGATCTAGCAAAAAAAATGAAGTTAAACCTCTATTGGGCATTTTTGTGAATGTTGTACTTTTGGTGCTAGTATACATTTTGCTCTGTGTATACAGGACTGGAGCACATGTAGGCTTTGAAAGTTTAGGCCCTTCTGAAATGAATGTTCCTGAGATGGGGTTAGCCTTCTTGCTGATTGATTTAGTCTTTTGGAAACAGGCAAACCATCAGGAGCTTTCTGCTCGGAAAGATTAGCATTCATAGCCTGCTGTTTTTTAATTAAAAAAGCCATTTAAATACAAGGGTTGGGGTTTCTGCCAGCAACCATTAAAAATACCTGTTTTGTAATTATCCCCCAACCCCTTTTTCTATTTAATTCTTTTTTTTTTCTTTTTGTTTCTCTTAAATTCTTGACAGATTCTCCCTGTTTCATCTACCTGCTCTTGTGGCATTGTACCTCCCGCTAAGGTTAGCAGCTGGCTGTAAATCTCATGCCAATCCTGCTGCAAGCAGCTGGCAGGAGATGTGGGAAGGATGTGTTCAGCATCCGTTTTCCAGTGACTGAGTTTATCCTCTGCCTCCTGTTCGGAGGATGAGGGGCACAAGCTGAGCTTTGCCATGGCTGCATCGCTGCATCAGGGATGCAGGACCTCAGGGGCATTGCCCCACCAGGAACTCCCCCAATGTAAATATTCTACTATTTGCATACAGAGGAAGTGTGCATGCTCTGGGTGGGACATACCCTGGGTAGAAACTTAAATAGGTATTAGCTAATTAGTGTGCTAGGTGGTAAATATGTATTAGGTGTGCTGTGTGGTTTTCTGCTTGTCTCTCTTACGGAGACTGGCTTGTGGACCGTTGTGCAGACAACATTATTGGGGCTGATCCTCAGTTTCTGTAGGGCTTGGTTGAATTTTTCTGTTTCACCCACTTCTAAAATCACCCTGGGCCTCCATGCATTATGCCTGTGGTATATTTGTAGCTGCAGAGATATTGTTAGACAGGAGTGTTTGGGCATATGTGTGCTCATTAAAAAAGAGGTGACCGAAGATGTTAGCCTGAGTGGTGGCTGATTTCTGACTTCCTTCTGAGGAATTTACACCTAATGATTTTTGTGGTTTTAATTCTGTCCTCATCCAGCAGCCTCATTTGCACAGAGCTTCTAAGATTTTTACTGCTCTGCAGCAGCGTGTGGGGTCATATAAGTCAAAGGATAAAGAGACAATTCCTGGTTTGGTAACTGGCAGATGACTGACAACATCTCAGTTCATTTTCATTCACAGTAAGAGTCTCACTTGTGAAGTTTCAGCCTGTCCTGATCCTGTTTTGCCCCTTCTGCTTCCTCAGCCCATTGCTGTCTTCAGCTCCATTGCCTCCCTGTGTATCTGCAGCTCTCTCAATTCATCTTTGTTTTCTGCCTCTTTCTCTTTCTCCCTAAAAACTATATGGCTGAAATCTCAGCTTGACGATGATCTTTGCCTCTCCTGGCACATTTCCAAGTGCAGCTTCTGGATTAAAACGGGGAACGCAAATCTAGTATTTGAAAACAGAGCAAAGGCGGCAGTAGTTCTTCTCTGCAGAGCAAAGGCGAATTATGGAGGCTGAGGGGGGAAGCTGATGCATAGGGCTCTGTCCTTCTTTCCACCTACACAGTGGGTAATTTGAATCAGTGTGGTACAGAGGCCCTGGGCAACGGGTGCGAGAGCCCAGCCCAGCCTCCTGCTCACCTCGGAGCTGGTGCTTGAGTTAGAGGTGCCGAATGTCCTTGACTACACCCGGCTCTTCTCTGAAAATATCCTGCTGTTGCTGGAGCTCCAGCACGCCTCCTCAGAGGGTGTTTTATTACTGATAACTCAGTGCAGCATGCTTCAAGCCTGTCAAACCATGAAAGCAAGATTATTAGTGACTGGCTTGCACTGGTGCTGCAAAGAGGGTAGAGAAATTTCAGGTTTTGTCACCACCGATATAAACAAAAGGTCACCCTCTTTGCTGCTGGCTTGCTTTCCCGGCTACTGCAAGCTCCCTGGTGCTGCCCTTTCCTTCTCCCACTTCTGCAGTCCTCCTCTTTAGCGTTACTGGTTTGAAAAGTCCATGTGATGATGGTGCTTTTGACAAAATACTCTGCAGTTAGGAACAAGTCCTCGGGGCAGACTGTTGAATTAGGTTGAAGGCCTAACCTCCTCCAGCAAATATTTAACACAGGAATGATTGCAGTTTTGTCTGGCTGAACACATCCCATTGTATTAAACTTTTCCCCCAATAAATTCAGGACGCTGTATTCTACACAAATCAATAGCTGAATAAAGGACCAGATGCCAGTCCTTCATTTGCTTTTAAATGCATACATCTTCTAGATTTCCCTTTAATTTTTTAATGCTAGTTTTCAGTTGTATTCTTCAAATGAAAATGATCCACGTGCTGTTTTACAAATATGCAAATACCATTCTCAGCTAACTTACTGACTGCACAAAAGCTTAGTAAAATGTGTCGGAGAAGTATTAAGGCTCGTAAATGTCTCTATTCAAATCAGTGCTTAAAATTAACTTTAGTTTGTGGTGGAAATGCAATAACACTAGAGAAGAATACTTTTGAAATCCCACTTCGAGTGATTATATAAGTTATGAGATATCTACCACCCAGCGCAAAGCCCATGAGGATGTTTTAATATCAGGGGGGTTCTTTTTGAACCAGTAATTCCCCTGCCTGCGTACAGCAGTGGTATCAAAAATCAGATTGCACTTCCAGCATAAATGCCAATAAAATAGCATGTTAAAAAAAAAAAACCCAAGCATTGATTTTCTTGTTTGTATTTGCATTTTCTTTTCACAGACACTAACTGGACAAGTGCAAACTCTTAGCTTAAAGGTCGTAGTCCAGAAATGCCTGAGGACAGCCTGTGCTGGCTGGTGGCATCCAAACCACCTAGTTATAATGTAGGAGGGACTCCATCAGTGTCTTGGGCTCTGCTTCCATCTATAGAGAGTGGCCATTCACACATTAACCCAAAAGGCCATGTGCTGGAGGTGGAACTGCAAAATACAACATAGACACATACAACACTCACTTCTTCAATACCTGGTGAGCAGATTTTCTACGCAGCTGGATTCCCCTACCAGGTCAGGCTTTCTTGTGCAGAGGATACACATAACAGCAGTTTGCTCCTATCCCAGTAAAGGTTAGTCTTGCTCTTGCAATTAGCTGCAATGAGGAGTAAGATCTGCTTTCTGACAATGAACACTACAACTAACCTATCCATGGAGTGTGGATTTTGACACGGGATTCAGAATTTACAGGAGGAGCTGTGCCTGCCAGATCATACCCTTTTAAAGCCGCTGGAATGGGTCTTAAGGTTCTTTATTCTTAGTGCTATTTTGCTGTCAGGAAACAGCCATGAAAGCCAATGGCAAAGTATACGTCTGATCTCATCTCCTTTTAGAGCTGATTCTCAGATAGGATGAAGGCTTTTTGCTGCTTTTGGTTACTAGATAAGCGCACATGCTGGGAGCTCTAGGTGGATCTAAAGGATCAAACCCTGTTTATAATTCATCTGTGCTCAAGGTGAGGTTATGTGATAGAATTTCCATTTTTATAAGTTTGCTTAAAAAAAAAAAAAAAAAAGAAGAAATGGAAATACACCAAAGGGCTTTGTTCAAAGATCCCCACCTTAGGAAATGGTAGAATGAAGTTGGTTTTGGTGTCTTTTCTGAACTCTTGCAGGATAATGTTAATAACCTTCTTTTAATGTAGTTTTTGAGTGTGCAATACATGCAGAGAGGGGAGTGCACTGTGGTTTACACATCTGTAAAGGTCTTACAGAGTGCAAAAATCAGACTTGTGTGGGCTGAGAACAGCTGAAATAATCTTTTTTAATTGTGTCATTTATGTTTTGAGTCAGGGGTTTTGTATAGTATTTCAGATGTTTACAGAAATGCTTTATTAATTTTGTCATGCAAAATGCAAAGTTGGTCCTTATATGAAAGCTTGGACCAATGGAAGAAATAGTTCTTAAGGTGTTGCCAATGTTTCCTCTCTTAGTCTGGGGTGCCCTTGACACAAACACATCGTGGGATTGCCATGTAGGTCTGGAGAAATCCTGGATGGCCCATAAGGAGTGAGAGATGGTGAAGCACCATGTTTTATTATGCAAAACAGAAGATACTCATGAAAAATAATGCACCTGTGTCAGATCTTAGCACCTTGGGGAAGATCCTGTCACCATCCAAGTGATTTTCCTCTACAACAAAAAGGCTGGGGAGAGTTGCCAACGCCTATTATATTGAACAATGTAATATATGCACTCTTTTTTTCTCACAGCAAACATTTTCGTGTAATGCAAGATGCTGATCTGTCTGAAAGCTATTGATAGGTTCTATGCTT
>NW_009259191.1:1038884-1094970 GCF_000687185.1 Egretta garzetta
TCTTTGTTTAAAAACATAAAAATTTAACTGCCTTAACACTCTACCACATAATTCCGCAGGACATGTGAAACACAGCACACTACAGCACTTAGTCTGCAAAGGATTCCCTTGTCACTGTCAAAATTGTTTTAGAAGTCTAAATTAATGCATAGCACTGCATTTATTAAAATGTGAAATAATCATAAATTTTTCATTCTTTGTACACTTAAGCTAATTTTCACATAAATGAAGCACTTGGCAGTTGAAATTCCACATATGGTTGACAGTGATGTTTGATGTCAGAACAATGCCCTGAGCTCCATGCAAATTAAACATATTTTAATTATTCTGGATATCCATTCTTCCTTTACACTGTGTCTAAGCAGAATATTAAAAGGAATTTTAAGTGTAATGTATTGTCAGCAACTGACTCCAACAGCCAGGGTGAATCCTCCTGCCTCTTCTGCTGCTGAAAGGGAGGTGACCCAAAGTGGAAATTCTAAAGGGCAGAAGTGAAAGCAAAACTTTTCTTAAGCTTTCAATGTTCACATGTTGCATTTGGAATGGGAACTCAGGTTCTTGCTGTTGCTTCCCAGGCACCAAGTTTCAGTAGTCCGTGACAAAAACATTGGGTTTCCATGATGGTGACAATGCTCTGATTTTGCAATTCCATGGAAAGCGCTAGTAGCAATTGCAAGCATGCTCCTGGCATGCTGGGCAAGGATCTGGAACTGTCCATTTTTTCTCGCTATTTGGCAGCAATTTTTAAGAGATTGGGAGCTGGGCATCCTTGAATTTCAGTTTCTCTTTTGACACCGCTTTGTTGTGTGATCAGCCTGTTTATGGCAAACAGGTTTCTGCAGTTGATTAAAGGCAGGTAACTAGACCCCAAATTCATGGGTGTGTTGAGGAGTCTTTAGTTTCCTTCAAGAAAAGGAGAGGAATTCAAGCATCTTAAAAATGCCCTTTTCCATGTCTCTTTAAAAATGTTTAAACACTAGTTGAAAAATATCTAGCCTGTTATATCTAGAGAATGGTTTGGAGGGTGCCCCAGCCCTTCTCTCCCTCTGAAACTAATGAGTGTTAGTCTGAGGTCCAAGTTAAATGATGGATTTCCAAATAACAAAGGTGCTTTTAGTGAAAAAAAAAAATCAACAAAAGATCTTAGGCTCCAGTTTAGGCAAATGAAAAGTTTTTCTTAACTGTGGCTAAGTGCTAACACACTAACTGGAGCGGAGAGACTTTCTGAAGCTGGGATCATGCATATCCTCAGTAAAAAGGAAATAATATTATACCTATCTTATAAGGGTATTGTGCAGATGATTTAGGTCAACTCTGTGAAGTGATCTGAAGTCCTAAACCAGTACGAGCAGTATTTAATTCTTTATAACATTTGTTGCTGTGGGTTTGCTTATGAACATTGAGTATTGTTTATGAGCATTGCTTTTCTAGTCTGCTTAGAATTTATTTGTAATTTTAGTAGCACTTATTATTTTTAGGCATAAGTACGTGGATTTTAAGAATTTGGAAGCAAATAAACATGTTGCAAGTGAGGACTTATGGTCTTTGATTATTAATTCTTCCAAAAGAAAAATTTTAGTTTGAAAGAAAAAAATCACCCTGACTGGAAATTAAAAGAAATGTTCCAAAATACCAAGGAATTTTGGTGAATTTCAGCAGAAGCCATTGATTCTGCCCTCTGCATTTTTAACAGTGGATGACTTAAAAATTTAAATGGACTTCTAGTTTCCTTTGGATTACTTTTTCTTGTGTGTAGACAAAAGCCTGATCCTTTTGCTAACTATGACCTTTGTAAAACTTTACTGGTAGGTTCAGATGCTTTTTTTTCTGAAGGTGGAATGATCCTATGGTCATGGTCAGAGGCATTTGACTTAGCCCTTGCTCTTCAGACAGACAACTGGTGTTGCCTTGAACCTCTCACTTATTGTTTCTGGGGTTTTTTTGCATCATCTGCCATCTGGGTAAATTTAGATCTCTGATCCCCTCTCGCTGCTGGCTAGAAGAGCTCCTTGTCTCCTTTCCTTCCTCCTCTCCACTGCAGAGATGAAGGGTGAAGTTCTGAGGAGGTTGGGGCCTGGTGGGATCTGCATCTCTAAGCTGTCTCCTGGGCTGCTGGACTGGCTCTTCTCTGACCCCAACCGCCTCCAGTTCTGCCCTCTGTATCTATTCATCATGGTCCCAGTGGCAAAATAGGAGTCCTGATGCTTGAGTGTGCCCTAGAAAATATGAAAAATAAATTATTGGTGCATTTACCTAGGAATGTTAGTCTCTGCTAATTTTAATTTACTAGTTCTTGTTACATTTTGCTGTTCATTTCTGAAACTTCAAGCCACTATTTAAGCAGTGGATGGCTGCAGGAGGGCTATGGAAGATTTTACGCCAGTAAGTTCTGGCTCCCTAAACCTTTCTCCTGTGGGTTTAATGTGGAGGAGCAGCTATTAAAAATGTACAGAGGCACCATTAAAGATGAGAAATAAAAATTCTGACACTGAAAAAGTATTTTTTTCTCCTCTTAACTTTTCCTGTTTCAGCTCGAGGAATGAAAGCTTCAGTGCACTTATTAACTTCCCAGTTAATGAGATCTTGAAACAGGGACGTTTTGCTTTGCTTTCCTCTGGCTCATCACACTGCCTTCTCTTTGGAGAGTGGCCACAGAGTGAAGATGAGGAAAGAAGAGTGCAAGACTCATTTATGTGCCTGATGGTTGTTGTGAGCAGATAGATATAAGTTGGCTTTTTTTCAACTCAGCCCTTCCCCTGTGTGTGTTTCAGGCTTGCTTTTTTGGCACCTTCAGACATAGCAAATACTGGTGGGTAGTGTGCTGTTCACAGGCAAAATATGCTTGCAAACTTTTGCCAGGCACCTCAAAATGCAGATATAAAACTCTTGAAGATTGCCCCTGTTCCCTTTCTCGTTTTAAGAATCTCTGCCACCCTCCCTATTCATGCTGCTATGATAGGCATATTAGTTAGGAAATAATATGGAGCACCAAATCAGGCTCCAGCAAGAAGTTTGCAGTTAAATGATGTCGACAAGTGTCAAATATAGGACATGACATGAAAACTACGTATGGCTAAAGGAGAACACTTATTTCTTGTTATTCCCTGTGGAATTACCAACAGGTGATGAGTCTGGACTAGAAGACGTGGGAACAATAGCCCTCAACTGGGGGAGGAAGGTGAGAGTTAAAGACATTCAGATGGAGAAAACAATCTTGCTTAAACTGGCAGAAGATGGAAATATTTCAGAATACCTGAGCATTGGACACGGCTGGAAAAATATTAAGTAGCCCTACCTCTGCTTAGTAGGGTGGTTCATATATCCCCATTTATCAAGTGAACTGTTCTTCCAGTAAACATCAGTGCCCTGGAATTAGGTGCATATTAGGTTAGTTTGTGTGTGCACACGTGTATTATTCTTTTTCACACTGCAGAGTGTGAATCCAATTTTAGAGACAAGTTGATCCAAGTTAGTGTGAGAACAACAGGGACAGCTTCATAAAAGAGGTGGCAGAAAGATGACCAAAGGAATTGTGCGTTTGTTTGAGTTTGGGAGAAATTAAAGCTATGGGCTGAGTTTGGATACAATGTTAACCCTGGTCCATACAAATGCGGAATGCTGAAAGGAGAAGGAGATGCTTAGTGAGTTGATCTTTTAGTGGATAAAAGAGAGAAGTGAAGCCAAACAGAACATCTGCACAGGGCAGCAGGACCCAAAGAAAGCAGAAACTCCTCCATCCTTCTCTTCTGAAAAAAGACAAACTGAGCCTGCCACTTCCTCACATCAGGAGACAGAGTTCACGTTGAATGTACTCAGGGGGCTGATGGGCATATGTCCTGCCAACAGCCTGGGGATGGCCAGGCCAGCGCAGCCAAAAGATGTTTCTCCCTTTTCCACATGCTCTTACCATGTGCTTATCACTTCAATCCGAAGCAGGTATTTAAGCAAATAAAGAGCCCTTTTGTTGTGCTTAAAGGTTAACAAGGTTAATTCTGGGAAACAATGAAGCCTGAGAAAAATTGTTCTATATTGACTTGCTACCTTTTAAGTATTTAACTGGCTGCTTTGCAGAGGCAGTGGGGGACAGGCTGGTGTCTGTTAGTAAGCAGATTGCATCAGTCTAGTGAATTGCTAGTCACAACAGATATTATTGAGGATGTGGCATCTAAACATGGAAGGCATTGCATCCCTGGGTTTTCCTCACTTCAGTTGCATTCTTCCTCTTTCTGCTATTGCTGCACATCATTACTGATTGTTCCATTAAAGTTCAAGAACAGTGTCCTGAAATTAAAGAAAGGTCTGTAAACGTGGCAGGATAACACATACTCTCCCTTGGCCCCTCACTTACAGTAAGAACTACTCAAGTGATTTTGAGAAGTCTGGAAAATAGATTTCAAGTGTTGAGGGGCAATTCCTCTTCTGTTGCTTTTGTTACTTCTAGGAAGGGTGAGAAGGAATAGCAGAGAGGTCAGTATGTGTAGGAATAGCAAACATGAGTTCTCGTAGTGTATTCTCACCAGCTGAAATACAAACTTCTGTATTAACTGGTCGAAAAGCGATGTGAAGGTGCTGAGAAATGGGATTACCTACTGGATAGGCTAGTAGGATGGCTGTACTCATGAGACGAAAAAGGACCTTGTGTGTCAATGACATTTGTATATGGTGCTATTTTGGGAACTGTGGAACAGCCAGATGATATGGTTGGTATGAGACCCTTTGCACTTGCTATAGTTCTTAAAAATCCCCTTTTGCATGTTTGTACAAGTAGGGAAGAAACTTTGCTTACCTAGGAGCAAAAACCCAATCAAATAAAAGGGACGTTCTGGGGAGAATCAGACACCAATAGGACAGTTTAACAACTTTTTAGAGATTTTATTTTCCACTTCATTTTTACACAAAACTAAACCAAGCATTTTTGTTGCCTTAATAGGGGAACAGGCGAGGTCCTGAATGTTGCCTTCTTGGGAGGAGGCAGTGACAGCAACAGGGATTGCTGCAGTCGTAGTCATCCTTCAAAAATAGGCAAAAGGCATCCTGTCTTTTGGTTTTGTCAAACCCACCACTGTTTGGCTGTTTTGCTAAAATCAATGACATTCCTCCCTTGGTGACCTTCTGACTGTTGTTCAATAGGATTAAATTAGAACTGGGATTCTTTAAGAAAAGGCCTGGAGTCAATTACAGTATTGATGCTATTCCAGAAAAGAGAGAGTCAGTATGTATTCAATAAGCCTCAAATACTGACCAGTGCCTTTCACTGCCCAGGGCGTTAGTGCTTGCTAAAGTGGAAGGGTCTTGCATTTTCAACATGCAACTGAAACAACTGGTGTATGGGAGGGCCCATGAGGTGCTGCAGGGTGTGGACCCCATCTCACCAGACACAGGGGCAGGGACTTCGTGCTGGATGCTGGTTTTTACTGAAGTTTCTTACAATAACAGTTGGGACTAGATTAACCACGGCCCAGTTGAAAGTACTGGTAGTTTTTTTTCTTCTTTAAGTAAATTGTGATCCTGCCATTTGTACAGGTTATTTTAGGAAGTTTAGGAAGTTATGAAGCAACTAGATTTTCATTCCAATCAGAAAAGGAAATTAAATTATTCATGCAGTCAGGGTGACTGAAGGTAGGAGAGCAGTTGATGAACTTTGCCATGCTACCCTTTAGTTGCAGAACCAACATTTAGATACAGGCCTTAGCCACTTTTGGGGTAAATCATGAAAGATAAATGTGTGTATGATTAATTTAATATTTACTGAGACCTGTGAGGGCAAATTTATTCCAAGCTCCAAATAATAAAGCTAAGTGTTTTGAAAAATGCTTTTTTTCTTGTCTAGGTTTTTAATTACTCTTTTTTCTCATAGTCTTGTGTCATCTCCACAATATTTAAACATTTTGTGTGAATGACTTGCTGTTCAGTGTAACTGGTTTGAGTTTGGATTTGTGTATGCACACAGTGCTTGCAGATATGGGGGCTGAAGGACCGATCCAGGTAAAGCAACTTAACTGTCTGAAAATGCCTGTTTGTGCTTTGTCAGACTTTCAAAGTCTCTAACATGGCTGAGTCAATTAGTAGGAATTAGATGACTTGGAAAATCTCCCTTGAATTCTTAAGTCTGTGAGAAGCATTGAATGCTTTGAGTGTCAAACCAAAAGGTCTGTGAAAGTCTAAAGCAAATACCCATTGACTTCTGTAGCTTGGATGAGACTTCAAATAACTGGAGGAGGAGCTGGGGAGTGCAGCTGTGTGTGGAAAGGACATGCTGTAGGCTCTGTACATCCATCATCTGGGTCAATGACTATCGAGCCAGAATAAAGTTCAAAACCAGAACTTAAAACCAGAACATTAATATGAAAATCTTCATTTTCAGTTTAAAACATTAGGATGAGCTGGTTGAGAGAGGGGATTAAATGGGCTGAGAACTCTCCAAAACCTTGTAGGCTAGGTGGCAGCCATGTTTTCAGAAGGTGGAGCATTTCCTTTGCAAGGTATTGGTCTCTCCCATTACCCTAGGGGAGATGATACCTCAGGATCTTCTTGTTGGGATTATAGAACACACTTCATATCTTCATTTGTATACATATCAAAAGCTTGGTGGAAAATAGGTAAGCACTTTTAGACTGCATACCTGGGCTGGGTACAAAAGCTGCCTGCTTTGAGATGTTTCCCCACTGTATTAACGTTGGAACTTCTTGGCTCCACTATGGTTTTTTACCATGACTAATGTTGATGTAAGAAAATTTACAATGCCTTTCAGGATGGCAATTAAAGAAGCCAACAACCACACAGTCAATTAGTGGGGAAAAACAATCAATATAACATACAATGAGCCCTAACTAGCAGGAAGACAATTAAGACAGTGGAGATAAAACAGTGACCAGTGACAAGTGCTAAATCTCTTGCTAGGAGAGTAGGTGAGAGGAATAAACTTGCTCCCTAGGGATATCTAGGTTCTTTCTTCAGCCTTGCTACTGACTCAGCCCATCACCTTTGCCGTATCTATTAAGTCCTAAATTATTTGCGCCATAGTATTAGTCTCCTTCAGGGACTGAAATAGCAATATGAATTTGGGCCTTCACATTTCTTGTGAGCTCCATTTTGACTTTGTAGGTGCTGACTGGTCATCTGTAACCTCCTGGTGCAAGTGGTTATTCTCAAGGGGTCATTTTTGGATGTGAACTTCAAAAAACACAGAACTGATTTTTCAGGGTGTGAAGATTTTTGTATTGTCTGCTTTGGCCCACTTACTTAGCTTTAGTTTAATGAGAATTGTACCATGGCATGGTTAAGGAAGGTCATTGCTCCAGATTGCGTTGGGCTTGCAAAGAGCAAGGGAAATGCCTCTGTGCTGGCACTCGGCCACCACGGCCGTGGGCCCTGGAGAGACAAGTGCGGTGTGTTGAGTCTGGCAATGCTCCTCAGTATTTGCTGAAACAGGAATCATACAACCAGCTATGCAAGTATACCCAAGATTAAAAGATTTAATGTGCTGAGTAGCTACCAAAGGCATCTAAGACCCAGCAGGGGTAGTGATGCACTGAGGGCCGATCTTTTAACAGTAGTATCCATGTCTGCTTGACTGATCTGCTATAGTCTCAAAGAGCAATATATAGGTTTAATGTGCAACAGCACAGGAACTGTGCTTCCTTTCTCTTTGGTGCATTAGTAGTGTCGTTCATAAGTGTTACCCTGCTATACTGGAGGAGTGAAAAGTGCAGAAGTTCATGAATAAATTATAACCTGTACCCTATTAATAGTCCCACTGATGATATGTTATGGCAATCCTCTAGCTTCTCCCCCACCCTCTGGCTTAACTCTTACTCTGCCTGTCAGGAACAGTGCTGTGAAATGCCTTCCCCGACATTGCTGCAAAAACTGATTGCCCTTCCAGCTGATCTCGGTGAGCTGCAGTCTGGACATGTATGATGACTGCTCTGTTCTTCTCTAATGGGAAGTATCTCTAGATGTTGTCAGAGTAACTGGTTTTCATTCAGAGTCAGCGAAGATGGGATTCTCCAGGGCAGAACCACCATTTTTCATTCCTGCCACTGCTGAAAGACAGCTGGTGCTGTGTTTCCTTACTCTCAGCCAGGACGGTAATGGTGTTTTCTAAGGCTAATGTTTAAAGCCATTATGATAATTGGTGAGGTGTCAGTGGGTGTTGGTGGAGCATGGCTGAGATAACCTCATTCAAGAGACAGGAGAATATGTGACTACACAGAACCATTAAGCTTCTGACTTCAAAATACTTGCTATTAAGAGCAAGATAGGTTGCAAAAATGCTACCCGGCCTTATAGAAGTGCTTCCCCCAAGATTATAAGGGGGCTTTCATTGTGTGATGGTTAATGCCAGAGTGACACATACAAACTATTCCTTGTTGCTGATTTGAGCTTCTGAGCCAATTAAGTCTTTCTACCTTTCTTCAAACTCTAACAAATAACTCCTCACTCCTGCTTCAGGAAAATAGTTCCTTATTCCCTCTGCAGGCATATGTTCTGCTCCTCCATCCCTGCTCCAACCGCATGACTTATTTCCTCCATTCCAGCTGCAAGAGGAAATCCTTCAGATGAGTCAAGAATAAGGCTTCATAAATGGTTGCAAGTTAGATATCCATGTGTGGCCGTACCATGCTGGAGCCTCATCAAAGAAATAGTTAGATTTGCAAACAAGTGATCTTTGGGGAAGCTGTAGTGAACTGACATGAAATAAGAAATTCTTCACGGAGGAGTTTATGGAAGTGTGACGATCCCAAACTACCCAAACCCTCTAAAAATCAAGTTAGAATAACTTTCAAAGTACTTTCTGTATGTAACCTCAGACTTCCCAATTGCATGTGTTAGGCGTGTGGACAAAATTGTACTTTGTTCCTTCCTTATTAATATAAAAAATGATTAATTCTAATTTTATGGGAGAATAAGAGATTGTTCCTTACTGATAAAAGTTGCGTTAAGGCTCTCTATAGCTTTATGGAAGGGAAAGCGGGAAATTTATCCAGTATTTAAAAACATATACCCCACAGATTTTCCAGCACCGTGGAGAAAAGCTTTATAAGCTAGCCCAGATAGATGGAAGGCTGTGATAGGTCTTCAGCTAAAGGCATTGCTGAGATATTACAGTGATAGTCATGTTAGAAAAGATGATAGATTAGATGCAGCCCCACTGGAGGGGGCATGTGTGCACAGACTACTGAATGCAGTAGAGATACAGCATTGGAGCCATCACTTAGCAGCTCTGAAATGTCTGTACAATTTTTTATGCTGTAATTTTGTATTGTTCATAAATATTCATAGGTACTGCTGCTTTTCTTGATCTTATTTTAGTGAAGCAGCACAGTCTGTTGGTTAGAAAAGGAAACTTGGAGCCAGTCAGACCTCCAAACTTCTGCCCAAATGTGGCTGGATTCCCTTGTGGCTGTAAACTAGGCACTTAACCTCGTCATGCTCCGATTTTCCTATCTGTAGATTAGCTATCGCATTAGTAAGTGTCTTCCTTGCAGGGGAGTGGAAGGGATTAATTAATGTTTGCAGAATGACTCTGTTGAAAGGTGCTCCAGAAGTGCAAATGGATTATTGTTATTACAAAGCTTTTCCATACTGAGCCATATTGAAGTGAAATGCTCTACTTTTGTTAACTGTCCTGGGGCTGGATCAATATGGGTGGTGTGACATCTCCTCATTTGGGAGGTGGTTTTCCCATTCCCTGCATTTTGGACAGGTTCCACCTTGTTAAACCCAGCATAGGTGGAGATCAGAGCATCAACTGGTTAAAATAAAGGGGGAAGGGAGGGAAGAGTGGAAGTCCCATGCTTTTGAGGAAAATCGGCATTGAAGTCCTGGGGACATTATGTTAATGGCATTACTCAATTTCTGGAAGCAATGCTGATTAAATATTCATTGACTTTGATTATACTGAAATTAGGACTAAAGCGTGAACTCAAATTGAGTGGAATAATGGCAGTGTAAATAATGCATACTTTCTAAATTGAAAACACCAGCTTGTGCTCTGCTCCCCCTCTCCCCGCCCCCTCAGTTTGTCATTGTGCCATTTGTTTAGGAGATGATTATACTGATGTGTGCATATCTAGCTATCATTTTTACCAGCTGGGAAAAAATGTGAAATTAAAGGTTTTCTACATTGTTTGCTTTCCTTGGAAAACAGAAGTAAATAGAGTGCAACAAAGACTAAGCTAGTTTCATGAGAAGGGGTTAGAAGCTGCTGCTCAGCATTAGTTCTCTGTAACTTTCCTAAAGGATGAGAAATGCTGATGGCACTTGAGCCCTCAGAGGAAGAGACCAGGAAGCAATCAATGTGGGGGATTAGAATCATAGAATCATAGAATCACAGAATGTTTTGGGTTGGAAGGGACCTTTAGAGGTCATCTAGCTCAACCCCTTTTCAGTGAGCAGGGACACCTTTAACTCTATTGGGTTGCTCAGAGCCCCGTCCAACCAGGCCTTGAATGTCTCCATTGCAGGACACAAGCTAGAAGAGGGTTGGTCTAGGTGTAAAGGTGAAAGCTGGGGACTTGGTTCAGTTCTCTGGTCCACTGGAGACTCCATGTGTGACCTAGGGGACAACATTTGTCCTGTCGTGGGTGTGTGACGGAGTCTGAATCATGACTGTTCATGGAGATCAGAGCTTGAGGGGGTGACGTGGGCCATGAGAAGAAAAGTCTTTTCCATGCAGATAGCAGCTAACTCCAGCACTTTCCTCCAGATGAAGCTGGGTCTGGCAGAGCCTACTGGTTTCTGTTGCAGTATGTTCATTGCACTGGAGAATACTCAGCCACCTCCCCGCAACCAGCTGTGCACCCAGGGTCTCATTTGGGAGCCTCCTCCCCTCCAGTCCTCTCTCTGCAGAGGGGTAAGAGCAGAGGCTGGGCCTGATCCTCCACTTCCACCAGCCCTGCTGCACCCTCTGCTCCCACCCCGAGCCCCACTGGTTTCAGAGGGGCTCGTCTGGCTCTGGGGCTGCACATGCACAGGTGTGCTGCACTGCCCTATTGCAGACTTTTTAGCTTATATTTCTGTTTCTAAGAATGCATCTTTTTAGCTTTTAGGAAGATGACGTGACAATAGCATCTTTTTTTTTTAAAAAAACTCTATTTAAAATCAGAAGCATATTATTTTTAATACAATGCATAATGTAGAAATTGCATAGAGGCTCTTGATGGCAGGGTTGCCAATCAGGTGGCTCATGCGCAGGGGCGGGGAGCTGCGTGGGTTTGCTGGGCCCAGGACTACACGCTCTAGAAACTGGTGGTTTTTCAAAGTTCACATGCTGATTGCAAAGAAAAAGCCCATTAAAGAGCAAATCGTTTAAGGCACAGCCTTCCTTCAAGCCCCAGGGAACTCACTTTCTGTGACAGCGTGATGGAAGGGTTTCTTATTCATACATGGCTTTTCCCTACGCAGCAGGCCTCACTGCTACCTGAGATTTACTCTATTGTGAAGTTCTCACCAGAAAATAATGGGGGCGGGAACACTCACTAGATCTGCCTTTTCTCCTCACAGGCAGAGCGGTGCCTGCTCCTACCCCATCCTGCTCCAGGAGTGCATTTCGGAGCGGATGGAGCAGGGGTGACTTGCACGAGGAGGAGGATGCTACAGTGCGCACAATGCTGAAGCGTGACTGCAGACACCACAGGCACTTGGACCCTTCCAAGAGTGTTTCTGCTTTCCCTTTTACCTTGGTGTGTGTTGTCTTCCCCACCACCCAAGGCTATGAAGCTACCGAGGCTGTTACTTGGAGTTCCCAGATAAATGAATCTGCCCCCTTCTTGCTCCTTTCCTGGAATGGCTCATTTCCCTCTGGGTCTTGGAGAAGCTGAGATTCATCCTTGGTCCATGTTTCTTCAGCCTTTGGTGTGGATCAAGGCCCTTTCTGCAGCTCTGGTATCACTCCACAGTGAAACCATGACCTTTACTAGTTGTGGGATGCATGCGTGTTTCTGTTCCTAAATCTCTCCCTCTTCTGGGGGTGTGTTTATGCAGACATGGGCTATGACCCCATGCAGTTCCTCTCTGGGTGCTGAAATGGTGGCTCATCTGTATTCCAGTGCTAGGGATTAGGAGGGGTCTCTTGTGTCACTTTGTCCTCCAGCCACTTGGAGGGTCTCGTGTGGGGACAGGCAGGGGTCCTTCCTTCCACTGCCGCAGCGGGATCCATGATCTGGCAGGCTGGTGGATCAGCCTTTGCATCCATGGTTGCCTGGTCTTCCCAGGGAAGGAGGCATCCCCTCCATCTATTATGGTAAATTTATGCCTGGAGTGATTTACTTAATCCATCTGCAATGCTATGAAAGCAGAGATGAGAAGAAATTGCATGCCCTGCTAAACCTCATGGACTCATGCTTTTTTTTTTTCTTCCCTAACCTGAGAGGTTATGGTGAGAGTTTAGAGTCACTCCAATTAGATTTTTTTTTTCTCCCAGTCCCTTTTTCTAAGGACTTGCTTTTTTGTCCTCTCCTCTGCCATCTCACTCATGTTTTCATTGCTGCAGATGAGGTGGGTAGTGAGGGTTCTGCTTTTGGTTTGGTTTTTTTTTAATGACCAGAAACTTCCAGTCAGAGGAGTAGGCTTTGGGGCATTTTGCACTAGAGACTCTTCTGTTCTGTGAAATATCTTTTATTAAAACTGTTATTCACAAATCAAAGCAAAGTTGCCACCTGATTAAAACTTGATAAGATTAATTTCTTTCCAAGCTGAATGAATTTAATGACATAAGCATCAAGATTTGTCTTGTTTCTCCTTAGGAAGTTCCTCTTTTAATTTTACCATTGCAGCAAAGGAGGATAACAGCACCATTTCCTATAAACATCTGGGCTTATAGAAAGTTAGCAAAGTGATTTTTGGTATGCAGAATGATAAACAAATGCAGAGGAATTTGCACAGATGTAAACCAGAGATTTTTTGTTTCAGACTGAATGGTTTTACAGTGGGTATGGATTTCAGATTTCTATAAACTGACAGAATTTTATCTGTAGCCTTAAGAGTGTCTTAGGCTCATTTGAATTTTTTTTAATGAAATATTCAAAATGAGATCATCCCACCTGAATAGCTGGCCAGGCTCAATGTTGCCATATAGCAAGAAGTATCTGACTTGTCTGTTAAAGTATACTGGGGTAAATCTTCAAGAATTTCTTGATCTTAGGAAAAGATGAAGATTTTTAGATAGATGTTGTTGTTGGGTATTTTTATTAATAAAGAGGGGGGTAATGGGTGCTTCCCCCAGAGTACAGTCTACTTGAAGAACCCATGGCTATGCTTTGAAATGGGTTGGTATTTGACAAATGTCTTTCTGAAGTCCTAGCTATTCCTAAATTTTCTCCTGATTCCAGTCCATACCATGGGGATGCATTGCATGGAGGGCAAGTGAACAGTCATTGCAAAGCTGCCTGCATCATATGATGTTTCCCAGCTGTCACGTACTCCTGTCTGGCATTTTGTTAGGCTTATAGCTAAACACAACTTCCCTTGATTGACATATTGACATTAGAGTTTCCTTTCCCTATTGTAACTTACTACCAAAGTAGGAAGTTATACCATTACCTGTAATGTCCTGGATCAAGTCTGCGCTCTGAGCCAAGGTACCGGTAGCCTTGATGCAAAGTGCTAGGTCACAGGACATGGAAACACTTGGATGATTGTTTTCAAAAAGTTTAGAGTCTGTTTCTTCCCTTTTCTTTTAAAAAATCTCTTTGCAGCCTGGCACGGCACACGCGTACTTAATAATCTAGGCTTGTCTCTGTGTAAATAATTAATCAGAAAGGGAAAATAATATAAATCCTAGCTATCATATTGCTATTAAAATTGCAGAAGCATTAGTGCATCCAATAAGTATTGTTTCTGTAATTAGATAACCTTTCTGGGCTGTATCAGCACTTAGAATAGGGAATATATGACCATCTGCTTGGAGGCACCAATGGTAGGGAGGAGGAAGCTTTGTTTCATTCGGAGACATGGATTTCCTTGCAGAGGGAAGGTATTAGCTTAGCACAGCAGCAGAGATAATTTATGCCTCTCTTTCCAGCCCTTGGCTCAAGCAAAGACATTTCTCCAAGATCTGCCCTAATGTGCGGCGTTAGAGGTCTGCCTTGGCTAACCCAAGGTCAGGATCAGCAGGACCCAAGTTGGCCCTGGCTATGCATCTCCACACTTCACTCCAGGTTGTTAACGTCCCGGCTTTACCCCTCCTCTGCCATGCTCTGCACTGCTGCTCATGCGGGTTGGTGGGCAGGGACCCAGAGCTGGGCAGGCGTCTGTAGCCCCAGTGTGGGTTTCATTGCTGCACAGGTAAAAAGCTGTTTTCAGCTCAAAGGAGGTGTCCTCTGGACTTGTTCTTGACCTGGAATAACCATTTCCACAGATGGATGAGGTGAAACAATGGGGATGAACAGTTGAACTGAAGAACTGGGGACCTGCCAAGACTTTTCCCTAGACTTCTATTTTTTTCCCTTGGCTGCAGAGCTTTCAGTCTGCAGGGAAATAAGTAGGTGAGGGAGTACATTGCAATTGCTAGATTCTCGCCTGTGACTTAAACCCATGTTCTGTTGGGCAAAGATGGGCAAATATTCACTATTTCCCCAGCTGCACCACCTGCATCACTTCTTTCAGACTGCAGCATGCCTATTAGCAGCATCTTAACATTGAAAGGACATAAATTCATAACCATGATTTATTTTTTTGCACAAACGATACATCCTTTTTGCTGAAATGCTGATAAAATCCCATCAAGACACTGCTGAATTTCTCTAAGAATGGCATTCTCAGTAATAGCAAAAAATTCAGGTTTTTCACTCACAGTTTGAAGTCTTAGTACTCATGGCAGAAAACCAGGCTTTCATATCTGGGTACAACACTGTAAAATAATTATGCAGAGAATTCAGCCTACTGAGGAAGATGTGTGAGAGTTTTTTACAATGTGTTCGCTAGGCAACTTGGGCTCTCCCTGCAGGGATGTACATGGCTTTCTCCTCTGGAGAGACCTGGGTTTAATTTTGTTTTACTCTAGATTACATATAGAAAGGAATCTGGCTCTGTCACCACTCTCATAACCGCATACTCTTTCCATATGGCAAAGCTAACATATGGTTAGTGGAATTTAGGGTATTTCTATTGCCCAGGTCCAGGACTGGATTAGAACAAATGGTGTTGTCCAGGACAAAGATGTAGGGACAGATGCTTTAAAAGCATCTTATTTAGCATTCATCAGATTTATACAGCGTAAGAGTCAATTCTCCTAACTCGTAGTCTCGAAAGTGCAAAGCTTCTCCCCAGATTAATTTAAACTGGATTTTGCAGGGGAGCCTAAACAGATTAGGTATCAATCCCATTACACTTTAATGGGGAGTGGACTCTTTTCTTTATTAGGTTCTTTTGAAGATCTATCACTTAAAGATCAGTCAGTGGAATAATTGAAACTGGACCATATCTTAGTTGGAAACAATTAGTTGAGGTTTGGGGCTTTTATCAAGTCTCTAAATCACTTAAATTATTTGAAAAAGGCCTCTGTGTGTGCTGACATAGTGGGTGAGTTCCACAGCCTCTGTTATCATTCAGACATAACTGCTAGAGAGGCTTAAAACCCCAAATAAACTAAACCCCACCAGAAATGAAGGTTGTTGCCCTTTCACTTTCCTTGGGGACAATGTTTGCAAAATTCTGGTTTTGATAGAAATTCTCAAATCAACCAAACCACCCCATCACTGAGGCAGAGGATGGTCCATGTCTCCTCTTTCCCGTGTTTTCATTTTTTCTAAGTTGGCCATGTCTTCCTTTTTTTTTTTTTTTTTTTTTCCTGATGGCCTTTCCTTTGCAAACACCTATGTGTGCATGCATTTTTGCTGTTACAAATGAAGACTGAAGAAAAGTATTTCCTCTCCCGTAGGCAAATAAACAAAGGGCGGGGGGTGGAAATCTGGCTATGGTAACAGTTCCAGAGTGGCGTTATTTTTCTTTGAAGCATCTGGTGGATGAAGCTGGTCAGTCATCCAGAAGCTAGTTAAAGTTGTTTTACAGGGTAAGGACTCCAAATCAAAAATAAATTATCCTCCAGCTGCTTCTGAGTTCTCCAGCATCTCCTAGCACAAGCATGCTCCTTGTACAAATGTTTCTATGGGCAACACGTGCTGTTCTGATAGCTACTCATTAGCTCTCTGCATTGCAGGCTCAGTGCTTCTGCCAGTCAGGTTAATGCTGAGTGATGAAGAATCTCCTTTCCTACAGGGGCAGTGCAGTGGGTAGCCTGTCCCATCGGTGTGCATGTTTTTCACTTGTAAAACACTCCAACTCTGTCGCATTAGGCAGAACTACAAGTGCATTGTAAAGGAATATGTGCTGGATATGACCTATTGAAATAATTTAGTCATTTGTTCACATTAGCCGATGAACTGATTTTCAACATGGAAATCCATATGTACACGGTTTTTGATTTACTGTTAGTAAATGTTTCCTCTATATTGACGTTTAAAATAGAATTAATACTAATACTGGTTGGAGCTGATAACAATTGAATTACTCCTGTTACAAGAAGAAATGAACTATGGTGTGTAATCTGTTGAATTTAAAATAGAGTAGTATGTGTTAATATTATATTACTACCAATTTTTTAATTGTAATGTACCTTCCCAAATTGCTGTTTTCAATGACTCTTGATTCCAAACCTGAAACTTTTCATTTGTTTATCTCTTGATCTTGTGCCTATTGATTTTTGCCTTCTGAGGTTGTGTTTCTGTACTTTTCCTTATTTTTCCCACTCCGAATCTGAGAGTGGATGTTTTTTAGCTGATTATCAGGAGCTAATTATAAAATACACATTTTATTTTTTTTTTAAATGTATAGTTGATATATCACAAGAGTAAAGGGGGCTCTAAGCAAAAAATATGCAGGAAATAGAGTGTTAGTTTTCCACACCTGTGACTCCTTAGCAGCATGTGTTGCTGATTTTCATTTTGCTTGCAAATTTACTCCATAGCTTAAATGGGTAGCTGAAGGCTGTGTCCCTCAAGTAGGGTAGAAGCAGGAAAAAGGGGCTAAGTGGTGTGAAAGGGATATATTTACACTTGAAATGCAATGTTATCTATATGGTCTTTCAAACTGCTAATTTGTACAGTTTGTTAAGAGGCAGAGTCGACTATTTGTTGGCTAGAAGCTGCTAATGCGGGACTTCGCCCTGTAAGCAGAGATAACTCTGTAACCCCTCTGCCAGCAAGGAGCTCCGACCCCGGTGGTTTGATGTGGGCCCTGGGGTTTCTGCAAAATCTTCTGGTTGCAGTAACAGTGTTTTAACTGTGCTTGACTCTGCAGGTACGTGAGAGTGTTGTTTGTCAAAAGTGATTTCTGGGGTGGTGGCGTAGGGCTTTTGTTAAGTAATGTCTGTGTCTAATTTCTAAAGTAATCCCTTTCCATGGTAATAAGGGTCATCTTCGAGCATGTGTGGGGGAAGAAAGCCTTGGCTACAAGTGTCCTGGTTTTTCTCTGCAAAGGTGCTCTGTTCCCTTGTATAGCTAAGGGCACCTAGGAGTGGTTTTAAAGAGAGCAGCTCTGGCCTAAAGTTGCTTGTGTTGGAGTTGGGAGGAGCAGCTAAGTCTAATGACCATAATTTTTGGAAGTCTTACTGTATTGGGGAGTGCTATGGGAGTGGAGGCACTACAAAATACCTAGTGCCCAGAGTAGCACTGGGCAAGCCTGCCCTGAAGTTCTGGGAGATTCCTGTATACGTAATATATTATATATTTATGTAGCTATATGCCTGGTCAACTTATGTAAGTTTATATGTTAGAGATAGCATGGTCCCTAGCTGGTGGTTTGAGTCTGGGATGAGCAGCTGACTCTGGAGATGGAGCAAGGACAAGGCACTTCATAAAGGCTGGCCTGGCCCTGGGTATGTCCCCAGGGATTTACCTGTTGGGTCTCCATCTACTCTTACTTGGGGCAGGGTTCTGAAGTGAACCAGGAGAAATCTCTGCCTTTACAGATACCAACCAGTGTTAATGCTGTGGGGTATGTTGTAAGGTAAAACTAACTTACTTGTGTTTGAAAGTACGAGTGTGTAGAGGTGTGTCCATGATGAGAGGGTTCATGTGTAGCACTAATCACTTTGTGCCTGGTAACTGTGGCAGGTGGCCATGTGGGATGGGCTCAGAGATGTATATATCACCTGTACAGGAGTTCACATGTGTAACTTGGTGGACTGCTGGGCAGTGAAACCAGACTGAGCAGCATGGCATGTGGCAGAGGGATGGGTGTCTGGTTCCACCACTGGTCAGTGGGTTTGGGCACAAGCCCCTTCACTCCCACGCAGCAGTATGGCCTCAACCAGAGTATAACGTGTGCTGGCGCATGGCGGTTGGCATCAGATCAGCGCATGTGCTCTGTTCAGGGCACATGTGTTGGTACGCATTCTCACTTAAGCTACTGCAGTGCTGATGTGTGAATGTGAGCTGGGGTCTTGCTGGTGAACAAATCTGCATTTTCTGTACTCAAATTCCCTGATAAGTCTATTAGCCTTGAACCTCTTTCTCCCTCACCCCTCCCCTTCCCTATTGTACGATGCAGGCAGTCCTTCATCATGGCACTGAGAATTATTTTCTTGTTTTAAATCTCAGTTTGAGAATGTCAAAGTTCAGATTTTGGAGAGAGAAGTCTGGGTGCTAAAAGCAAGAATGTTCTTTTTAATTAGAGTTATGCCCTCGAGCAGTGAGAAACCATTATGTTTTTATTCTTCCTCTATACTTGTTCCAAAACCTTTTACATGATCAGACTAAAAGGTAAGTGCAAATGAGTAAGCAGCTAAAGGAGTAAAGCAGATACATAAAAAAAAAAACCAGGGAGAACTGCAAGTCTTGCTATTTTATATTTATGAAATAACTGACATTTCAGACTATGCTGCTGTTTCTAGAGACAAGATATTTGAAAAGACCATTTCCCTAGCAGAACATTATGCTTTGGGTTGTGTGTGTGAAGCTAAGCACTGTTTGTATGACATCTTTTTTAGCATTTTTGGTAACTTGATATGATAGGTGACATGGTGCTTCAGCCAGGGAGGCTGAAAAAAGATGCAGGTCTCCATTACCAAGGCCTGGTACAGGCTGTGGGCGCACCAGTGGGTATGATGCCCCGCGTGAATGTCCAGGGCTTCTCCCCCTTGCAGCACAACCAGAGAGAAATAATTTATTCCTTTTCTTGGTTCACTGCTGAGTGGGCTTAAAACCTTAATAATCATAATGGGAATGAAAGACATTAGATTACTAGTATAAGTTACTGGAATACAAAAAATATGAGACATTTGGAAGGGAGAAGAATAGGTATTTTAAAAAACAAAACCCCCAAATCCCCACTGCAGCTTTTTTATAAAACATTAGTCGAGTGTCTGATTTTTTTTTTTAATTTTTTTTTTCCCTGGTGGATGCTGTGGCACCCACACTAGTGACAGAGTCGTCCTGGAGAATGGATGCTAAATGCATTTGTGTTTACAGATCTTGCCACGGGTCTGTGACCCTTTTGGCACTGGAGATACACGTGACCGACCTGGAGATGCCAGGGCTATGCTTGAAGCTTCCCAGCTGTGGCTGAGGGTGGCAAACGCCCTGCATCACTTGTGTGAGCCTGTGTACCAAAGCCCAGTCCATGTCCCACAGTTGTGGGATTCCTTCCCAAATTGCCTGCTCTCTGCCTGAGCACCGTAGGCCTGGCTCTGGGGAAGAACCAGTCTGAGGAAACTACCTGAGCTTTTTCCTGTATTCATCAAATCTAACTATTCACACAGCCTCTGTGTAAGCTGTTTGCCTCCAGAGGCACTCATATGCGTGCACAAGATAGAGCCCCCTAACACACACACTTGCAGATACATTCCTGCATAAATTATATTTATGTATTACATGAAAGACACATCAGCCAATGTGTGAAACTCTGACAGTCAGGAAACTTTGAGATAACAGAGAGGAAAAAAAAATCTCACCTTTTCTGGCTTATGTTTTTCCTGATAAATATTCTTGCTGTGAGTGTTATAAAGGAGGATGTTACTTGATGCAAGATACAAAAATAGGAAGGTGTTATCGTGGAGAGGAAGGCACTTTGTTTACCCTGTTCCATCTTTGCCACAAGGTTGTTCTCTGCTTGGGCGAGTGGGGGGGAAAGGCCTTATTTTCAAAGGTATCTGAGGCTTTATTTTCTTTTTTTAAGGCATATATTTTAATGTGGGTCCATGTTGGGCTGCCCTGTGGGGTTTGTAACCCTCAGGCTGGGAGTGGTGCTCGCTGTTAAATTATTCTGCAAAACCTGAAATAGAGGAGGAGGTGAAAGCTGTAGCTGCGTGTTTATCTTTTTAGTGCATTGGGTGGTGAGAATTCAAAGCCAGGGCTAGATATCCTTGAATACTACTCAAATGCATGGTGGACGGAGCTGGTTGACTTGAAAGCCAAGCATTGCCCGTGTGGGCAGCCTATGGCACCCGAGCACAGGAGGATCTGCGTGGCTGCCCATGGCACCTCGGATACCTGACTGGGACGGATGCCTCTGGGCTACAGTCGTGTGCAGTATTGTGCAGGCTGCGGGATTTCTGGCTGGAGTACCTACTCGCAGCGGCAAACCGACCGGAGGCTGCCAGCGTACCATTCCCCAAAGTGGCATTGCTTTATGGCTAGATACCCTCAGTGCTAAGGGGACCTGCAGGTGGTCCCTGGTGAGCAGAGGCTGCATTCACACCAGCCTTCAGGCTTTTTCTGTGCCTGCGGGAGCGTAATGTCCGGGCCCAGCTGGGACAGACCTGGCCCTGGCAGAGCTGCTGGCTGCCTCGCCTTGGCCTGCGCTGCCGCTACAGCAAACAGCTGAGAGGGGGGTTCTGGGTTATGGTAGCTGCTTTTCCAGCATCCGCTAAACTAAATCATCTCATTAGAGGGATGCCTGGAAAAGATGCATCATGGCTGTAGTTATGCTTTGGACCTGTGGTTTTGACAACAGATGCGTCTTGTATCCAGAAACCTGCATGATTTCCTCTTATGGGCGAGAACTCAGGAGGATGAAAGGGACCATGAGGAGGGTGATTTAATGGAGCACTGATAAAGTCTGACTAAAGAAAATAGACTTCTGTGTTTTGTTTTGTTTTTCTATAGCTTTTGCTGGTTCATTAAAAACTGTTTTATTTACTTTAAAGGTTTTGTATTTATTCCCACCACAAGGGATGGAGTGAGGGAGGGCAGAGAAATCAAAAAGAAACATTTTGATAGCAGTTGCTGTCTGTCTAGATGCCAGCTTTCTTCAGGGAAAATCTAAACTGGCATGCTAGCTTGTTGAGTCTTGAATAATAAATAATGAGGTGCAAGGTGGACAGATGGGTGATGGATGAGTTTTGCAAGGCTTAAAGGGAGGAGAATTTCCTTTTACTGGGTTTTTTTTTTTTTAAAGCCCAATTCAAACAAAAGAGAACTAGATTATCAGCTGAAAAAAATCCACATACTCCCATTTAAATGGAGTTTCACTTCAACTAAGTTGAAGAAAACAAAGTTTGCCTTATTTACAGTAATGGTGTCTCCAGGCGCAGCAGTGCCGGGATCCCTGAGCTGCCCCAGGAGTCTGGGTTCGTATTATTCCCTCAGGCATTAAAACATGAAGCAGAGGGTGTTAACACAAGGTGTCCTCTTTTAGTGACACTATCTTCGTTTCCTTTGTCTGTTCTCATTAATAATGAACCATTTGAATCTGGAAATGCATCTTGGGCTGCTATGGCAGTGCAATAATAAATGGAAATGTGCGTCTGGTTTTTTTTTGACAGGAACCATCTCTTGTGAAGGTGTTTATTGTTGGTTCCTGTTTTTCAGTGTGTTGGCAGTCACCTCTATTCTCTGCTATGCGATGTAGATGTCAGGATTTTATGGCCTGGATTTTTGGATTCCACATTTTTAAAGTGACTGAAGATTATTCCTGGCAAATCGACCTGTGAAGGGCTGGGTATTTTCTGTAGTGTTGAAATGACTAAAAAACACCTCATGTTGTACCTGTGTGGGGCTGAGTGCATGTCCCTGCATCCCTCCACCAGCTGAGTTTCCCAGCTGCTCCCTGCCAGGACATGGGGCAGCCCTAGTGTGCCAGGAGCAGTCGAGCTGCAAGGGGGATGCAGTGGGATGAAGCTCCTCTGCCCCCGTTGTTCAGCTGGGAGATGCTAAAACTGTCTCCTGGCTCTTTTCCACTGGGCAGCAGTACTGGAGTGTTCGCTGTTTCCCTGGGGGAGTACAGGAGTCAAAGGATAGGTTAAATGAGTGAAATCTGGTGGCCTAAATAGGAGCTCGAACTGGATGATCAAAGTCCCTCTAATGCTGCTGCCAACTTGTCCTCTCCACTCCCTCCTAAATCAATCCCCTTCCCCAGTCAGTAACTTCAGTTCTCACCAGTAGACTGACTCCTTAAAGCTTCTCCTCAGAGGCTCAGCCCTGGCCTCCAGCCTGAGCTGCATCCCAGGGCTGGGCTGCTTTCATCTGTGCTCTCACTCCGCAGGCGTGTGAGACAGTCCTGCCGCATCGGCACCGGAAAGCACAAGCCGCCCGGGAAATGAGGATGTGGCTCTAGAACTTTCTCTTAACAAGGTATTTGTATAGCCCCCTACCACCAAGCTTGGAGTGCTTACTGAAGCCCACCTAAAGGGGTCGTCCCTCCATAAAGGGACCTCTAGGGGTCCCTTCCAACCCAAATCATTCTGTGACTCTATGATTCTAATTGTAATAGGGATTCTTGATCAACCTCTTTATTTGCACACATTGAACTGGTGGTGAGAGATCCTGGCTCCTCCACTACTGCCCCCTGCCAATTCCATCCCTGGGGCTGTCAGAGTACTGAAACACCTGGACTCTGGGTGACTTTTTGAAAATGCTGTGTCTCATGCAAACTGCATAAGAGAACGTCTAATCTTTCAATTAAAAAGCCCACTATAGAAGAGGCTGTCTCAGCTGCTCTGCCTTGATAAGAAGGGAAAGCTTTACAACTTGCTGTCAAGTCATAACTCCTCCGTGCGCGCACAGGTCTACTCTGTCAAAAGCAGGCAGAAATGCAGAAAGAAAACCTCCCATCAGTTTCATCTCTTTATTGAAAACTATCTTGTCTGACAGTGAGTCTTTTGAAGGCAGACATTTCCCACCTGTAGAACTCACCTAGGACTGGCAGCATCCCATCACTGTTGCCCGAGGTCTTTCCTGCATTCCCTTGCTAAGTCTCGCAGTCTGAGATTCCCTCTCCACTCTTGCCTATTGAAATATGAAAAATAAAATAAAAACCAGACCTTAAGAGCACAGGTCTGGCTGTTAATCCCAAACATATCAGGTTTTAGGTATCAAAAGCTTAATCATCCACTATTTATCCACTGCTGGGAGAACATGATGTTTAAGTTGATGGCAACAGAAGAATTCCTACAAGTGTTTCTCTGCTTGTAAACATTTAGGACGAAGGGAAGTAACTGCCTTAGGTTAAAATAAAAAACTTGCCTTGGACTCCTGGGTTACTGATCAGGAATTTCTATTACTTGAGCAATGCTTCTAATCAGCTGAAATAGCAAGTGCTGTGTCAGAGGATTATTGTAGGAAATGAGTATTACGTTTGATTATAACATTGATTTCGCACTTATTAAATCCTAGCCAAAGAAAGTGTCGAAGAATATTATTGCTATCCAAAAGTGTTTTGTTACAGGCAGTATTTGTGCTTGCTAAGCCTTCTCTTAAGCTGGTGGTTATCCTTTAAGAACAGTGTTCATTGACTGAAGTGAGGGCATTGGTATGCTTTGCTGAGAAGGTGGGATCCCAGACATTTAAAATGTCTTGTCTTTGCTTCCTGGGTGTGCCTGTGTGCAGGTATGTGAACACATCTGCCTTTAGTGGGGGTGATGCTTCAAGTGCCAGGCTGCCTAGTGCCATGGGACACATTTATTTCAGTGGTTGGGGGCTCTGGAAAACTTCCATAATTGTTTACTGGCAGAGTTTGTTTAATAAATGAAAGGGAGTATGGACCCAACTCCAAGATTTCTGCCTTCAGGTAGAGGAGCCTCTTGACGTGCTTGAGCTGGTGGCCTGAGCCAGGCTCCGGGGGTGGGGGAAAGCAGTGCTCCCAGAGGAACAGGGTATCTGGTAGAAAGAAAATATTGAGTAATGCAAGTTTAAATAAGCAGCCAGATACTGTGTATTTGATATTATTTGTAGAATTGGAGGGTGGTTACTGTTGAGGTTGGTTACTTAACAGTCGGAAGAGACTGCTGTGAGTCAGTCTCCAGCACCCCCATGAAGGTTACTTGGTGGCTTCTAATTCCCTACACCACCAAATGCATCATACCTTCAGCTTGTGCTAAGGTGTTTCTGCTGGGAAGACACCCAATCTTGCATATGAAGTAAACCTGTGAATTGGTTCTGATTCTGTAAAGGACAGTACCTGTGTGAATGTATGTGCTGTATAGTGGGTAGGTGGGTGGGCATGAATGTTGACAAATACATTAGAAGGCTCAGTAGTTGAGCACATATTTATTCTGAAACCCCGCCAAATGACCACAATAATGCCACTGCTGATCACAGTGTCATGTAGAGTTCAGTCTACTAGAGATGCCTGCTGAAGGCTACGATCGGGGTACCACATACTGCCTGAACCTCAACAACAGCCCAGATGTGTGCTCTTTGCCTGTGGCAAGTGGAAGGTGATGCATTTTCATATCTATTAGTGATATAAAAGAAGATTAGAAGTAGACTGTCCTAGCCATCATGCACATCTGTGGGGGTATTCCTAGCCCACTGCCTATGACCTGGCTGGTTCACATCCACCTGTAAAATCCTGGACACTAAGAGGTTAATTAGCTGCTTCCTATCCACCAGCTAAAGACTATGTGCTGAAAGAAGAGGACACCCAAAACCTGGAATGTGGTGGTCTCCTTCCAGTCAGCTAATCTATAAACATTAATCTATTATGCCAATTAAATGCTTAGAGAAGGTGAAGCACTATGTAAGTGCCAGGTGTTGTGGGAAGCCTGGGTCATTGCAATGCCAAAGGTGCCATCTGATGGATGGGAGATTAAATGGAGGTCTCCACTACAACTGCTCATTAATGATTCCGTAGTATTTTTCATGACAGAAGTCTTCCTTTGGGAACTGAAGGTGAACTTCTGATCACGATCTGAGCTTAGATTTGGGTTTTTTTGTTTTTTTTTTAAGCTTCTGGTCAGTAAAAATTGGATGCAATGCTGAAAACCAGTATGAGCTATGAAAAACACTAACCTGAAGGTAACAGATGGTAAAAGAATAATGATGGATCCAGTCAACAATAATTTCCTGTCCTATAATTTCTTCTGGCTGTGGCACTATGCTGCAAGCTGAAAGTCTGAGCTAATTTCCGGACTCTACCACGGTCTTTCTGTATGATGTGAGATCAGATTGTGTAGCTCCACACTCCTCATTTTGGATGCCTGGCTTGATTCCCCTGAGATGATTTTGAGCTGATGGTTCTTCCCGTGCTTGCACTGACTGTGCCTGGACCTTGTCCTCAGGCTTTGCAGAGGGCTTGTAGCTCTGCTTGCCGACAACCAGCTCAGCGGTTCTGAACAATACCCAAGTGCTTTGGAGGCCAGATCCTGTGCAATTTGGCCAGTGCCAGACAGAAGCTAGCCTGAGCCAAATCCCCCTCTAGGTGTACACTAGTCCTTAGCCAGAGAGGGAGACTTCCAGTCAAACATGTGCCTAGCCCCTAAAAGTGGAAGCATCCAGAGTTAATGCTTTTTGTAGGCTGGAAAGGGAATGCAAACCTGCCTCCTCTGCAGCAGCATAATATGGCCAAGTTCGTTAACATTTATTAGGTAATGATGAACTGTGCTATTGAAATGCCTGTAAATAAGCAAACCATCTACAGATGGCCACTTAATAGGCTCTGCTACCAGGTTGTAATACCTGACCCCCCCCACAGATGTTGTTTTCCTTCAGCAGCTGTGCCATGCAGGTCTGCTTTCTGCCAGGGAAATCTTCCTTACCTTCTCCAGCTGAATTTCAGCTTCTTGAAGTCTCTGTGCCTCCTCCCCCACCCCCCCACCCCAACCCTGCTCCCAAGGTATTATCGTTTCCACAGTTTGTTGTTTGGAAAAGCAGGCTGTGGTGCCTGTCATCCTTTGTGTGTGCTTTGTCTTTGTGCCAGCTCGCATCCCGAGGAACTGCAAAGTGGCACCCGCGCTCTCTGTCTCACAGCAGGCATGTTTTGCATTTACTGACACATGGGGAGTGACTGACTAATACTAACATGAAAACAATTCTGACAGAACAAGGGCTTGATGCAGGGGGAAAAAAATATCCAGGAAAACAGAGCGTGTTCAGCATATGCTATTGCTTTCACCAGTTCAATAAATATTTATTGTATTTCTTATAATTGAGTTTCTCCAGTGTAAACCTAAGTGGAAGAGAATGTAAGGAGAAGTTTAGGCAGATGGCCTTTTTTTTTTTTTTTTTAAAAAGCAAACAAACAGAAATAAAACAAGATCCCCCACCCAAGCACACCAACAGGTTTCTCTCAATATAAATGAGAAAATATTCCAAAAGAGATTTCTCCCAGCAGTGCAGATAAGGGGGGGAAAAAACCAACAATAGAAAAAGCAGAGGAAATGCAGCCCCCACAGCCACCTCTCTGGTTGGTTAGGGATTTGGGGTTTATTTGTGTGGGGGAACCTTCATCTTGATATTAGATGAAGCCTTTCATCATCGGACCTTTTAGACACTGTTGGAAAAAAAAAAAAATTGTGGTTAGAAGGCAGTAACTGAGGCCATAGTAACAGCCGGTCTCAACACATTAAAGGTGAGATGATAGAAAAGATACCTGATCTGGTGGGAATAAATTGAAAAATCTGCAGGTCTCATGTTGGCTGGTTATCCTGCTGGATGGCTTCTCCCTGGTCCTCTCCATTTCTGCTGCTGACTGTTGGACCTGATTTTCCTTTTTTTTTTTTTTTGGTCTACCTGCTCTGCTTGCCTTGGTTGAGCTGTTAAAGCCCCGCTCCTTGGATTTAACGAGAGTCTTCAGGCTGTTTGGAATTTGTCATTTTTAATGCTGCTTTTTGGCAGAAGCATCCATGTTCTGTGACATTTCCCTTTAATTTAGAGCCACTTTGGAGCATCTGTAAATGGTCATGAGATAGGAATTTTAATTGTTTTAATTATATCTCTATCTTTCCCAACCCCCTCTCTCCAATGGGCCTTTTTACATTGCATCAGAGAAAATTTTCTTCCCCCCAATACATTTTTCTGATACTGACATCTGGAAACATTCATCAAAGAATAACTTCTACTAGAAACCAAAAATCCATTAATGAAGCTGGAACTATTTGCATAGTAGAAATTATACTTAATAACCTTTGAAGGGAAAACTCATGTGATTGATGTAGAATACAATCAGAGTTAATGGTCAGGGTGCAGGGGTGTTAAAACCCATTGTTTTTCAGATCCGCTCGTCAATATCTGGCACGCTGGGGCCAGTGCTCCTTTGTGGGGCAGGAGAACTGGAGAAGGGGGCTGTTCCCAATTACCCTGTGGCATCGTCTGGGCTGCACATTACACCTGGGAGGTGTCCTGTTGTTGGGGGAGAGGCACTCAGCATGCAGCAGAGAGCAGGGCTGGTTTGTAGCAGCGAAGCTTTTCACCAGGGCCTGTAGAAATGCAATAGCATTGCTTGGGTTCTGCTGGAGGAAAAAAAACCCCCAAACCCTCTGATAAGGACTGCTGCATTAGGGAAGTGGAGAAAAATGAGGTTTGCTTCAGACCTGGGTATCTAACCACCAGGCTGCTTTCCCCTCCCTCTACGTGAAGGGCACAGGGATTCTCTAGGAGGAAAACGTTGCCTGTAGTGGCCATGGATATGATAGGCTTTTTTGGAAAGTTCGGGTATTTCACGTGTCTCACAAAGACGGGTTAATGGAGCAAGCAGGCATATAGCCCAGGAGGTCACTGGAAAGAGGAAACGTGCAAAGTTGATACAGACGCTGATCATGTGCCCTGCAGGGGAGCTGCCTAGAGCAAGTCAGGGCTAACTCCATTAAAAGAAATGATTCTTGCACCAGCATGGAGGAAATAGCTCGGAATTGGACCTGTGTGTCCATCTTCTGCCCTTGTGATTCAGCAGGGAGCTCAGCTCGCCCTCCTGAAGCTGCACTGCTGCCCCAGCCCTAACGGGAGCCCACCGGAGAGGGACGGCTAATCATGTAGCCATGGGAGAAGGGGATCACTTCGTACGTCTCTCTAACTTGATTACATTTGTGTTCCTGTGTAATCAAGTGAGGAGGTTGCTCTCTGGATTCATAGCAGATTTTGATCTTTTGTGCTGAAGCAGGTGATATTTCTGTTATTTGGAGCTTCTTATATCCAGTGCAGAGCGTTAGTGTTAGTTCAGTGGTGCCAGTATCCAAGAAGGGTTAGTGCTGAGATCTTTAACAAAGTTGTTTAAAGTACTGTCTCAGGATAAGTAATTACGTTACTACAGAGCTGCCCCTTTCTCATCTCTGTGTTTTATGCCCTTGGGCACTGCCCATTGCATTTTCATTCTTCAGCACTTGGGTCCTGGCCTTTGGCCAAGCAAACAAAAAAACTTATTCTAATTCAATATAAAGGGAAAGGCATGGTAGCTTCTCCTGGGTTCAAGGTGAAGAGCTGAGCTCTGGGGAAGCAGATGGATGTTTCAGAGTCTGTGTATACTAGGAGCAGAACAGAATGAGGAGAAAAACAAACCTATGTAGAACCACCTGAGCTCTTTAGGGGACTTCTTGTTTGGTAGAGCTGGACACTTAATCCTTTTCATTTTTCATGGAGAAGTATCAATCCTAAATTCCCCTTCTTTCAAATCTGCAAAGCAGTGAGTGAGCCGTGAGGATTGCTGTGTTCTCTGAGCATGGCTGAAGAGCAAAGTCTTCTCTCTCACATAGGACCCAGAAGGGAGCAGAAGACACCTGCGTTTCACCACCTGCCCATGTGGGGCCTGGGGCGGCTCGGTATGAGGCACAGGACCGCAAAGGAGGCGAGCGGGGGGCCCAGCATCCTTCTCTCCGTGGTTGCAGCATTGCACCAAAGGTGCTGCGTAGGAGGATGCTGAAGTTCTGTATTCCTCTAAGGATTTCTGGATTACAGAGTTTGTTTTTCTGTTTTTAAAGGGATCAAAGTTTCTAAGCTGATTTTCATTCAGATGTCTAACTGATAGTGGTGACAGCAGAGGAAATCAAAGGTGGGGATTATTGTCTGTGCATCTCAGTTAGTCATTCTTGTGGCTGCCTTTATGTGCGAGAACATTTCTGTTCCTTAAAGCCACACTTAACATAAACATAAACCCTTTTGGCAGGTGGGCTCTGTGCTGGTACTTGGATTTTTGGATTTCTCTGTGACAGATGGAGTCTTTGTCCCTTTCAGATCTGGGGCTTTGCACTTGCATTCTGTTTTCAACTGCCTTTTTATTTATTACTCATCAAAGGGAAACAACATAAAGGAAGCAGGAAAAAAGAATATTTAGTATTTTTCAAGCAAAAAAGGACTTAAATGAAGGCCTTCCATCAATACTTCATGAGCTTGGGGGGTCATCTTAATATGTTTTTGCAAGCTGATTTCCTTTAGCCAGAGTGTGATTCACGACCACAAGTAGGCTTGCAATTTAGAGTTGCAGTCTTCTGTGTACCAAAGTATTTGCCCTGTGAAATTATCAGTGGTAATGATAGAGGACAGTGGCTTTGCATCCTTGTACATGGTGACCACCATATTTAAAACTCAGGCAGTGCCAGTCCTTATCTACCCGTAGTATAATCTGTTACGATGCCCTGGTACAGACTAGCCCAAGCATGTAAGTAAGTGTTTCAAAGAGAGAGGGCTTCCTGCTGCACGACCTGTTTGCCACTGTATGCTCTTCAGTCATGCCTGTAATTGGACTGCAAACACTCTCTGTGCTGGCCTTGCCAACCTTAGATGAATGCGAGGCCTGGAGGAGCCACTTGACATCCAGACTCTTCATAACTGCAAATTCAGACTTGAAGTTTAGGGCATGGCCTGGCCGTCTGTGTGAGGCAGCTGCAAAGAAGCAGGCAATGCCTGTAGCTCTGGTTGAATCAAAAGGTGCGAAAACGGCAGGGCACAGCTCTCCCCCTCACTCCATGGCAGACCTGATTTCACATTCCAGGCATCCCTGCACCTGATGCCTCTACAGTGTGAGTGGGAGTTCAGTCAGTAAGTTACAGAGCAGCCTTGTCCAGGAGGCAGAGTGAGCCCAGCACACCCACCTTGGACAAGGAAACAATCCTTCCTTCCCCAGGTGCCTTGCCCTGTTGTTTTTGTTTCCACCCACTCAAAAAAAAAATAAATAAAACTTAAAATTTGCTGGCCAGTTCAGCCAGGAGTGCGGATCTCTCTGAGAAAGCAAATCAGCTCACCTGCTGAAAGCTACGAGATGGAAGACAAGAAACAAGATGCTTAAATCAGGATCCTATTCAAAACTAAGTCTGTGTATGATTATTCTTTGTCTTACCACTCCTCGAGGATGTTTAGAGAACGGTAATGACTTGCCTTTCACTCTGAGAGATCCCAGAACAAATTGTAGATCGTACACAGTATGCTAAATCTATTCTGCAGTCAAAGGCATGCCTGGACCAGTCTGAGGCACGTTACATTTGTATTACAGCGCCATTAGGTGGCATAAAAAAATAATAATTTATCAAGCTTCCACGTTGCACTGCACTTGAGCTAACTGATGAGCCCAGTGCTGGCTACTGCCCTTCACCTTGCGCAGCTGGGGGCTGGCTAGCCTATGCAGAGCTCTGGGTACACCCGGGATTAGACCTATCCTAGGCATGTGCATGCAAGTTGAATCTGTATTTGTGATGCTGGGGTACAGCTATCTTATGGGGTAGTTGTTCCAACCAGCGCCAAAATGCAGCCATCTCTGGGGTGAAATGTACAGGTTAGCTTTTCAACCAAACTGCTTAGGATTCGTGGCAAGTAAGTTTGCATTTGGTAGAGACTAGCAAAGAAAATTAGAATTGCTCAGATAGCAGTTAATCTCTGGAGTTAGATTCTTCCTTTTGCAGAACCATCCTGGAAATAACTGATTAAAGCTTCATTAGCTTCATTCCTGAGTCGTCTTCAGAACCCTATTCTTCTCCCCTCTTTCACCTCCAATCTTATCAGCAGAGTGGGTTGTGAAGTGACTCTGGGGAGAAGGTCTTTCTCTCTGAGAACCAGCAGCGCCATTTTTCATGGGGTCTGAGTCTGTGTTTCGTTGACAGTCTCCAGTTGTACCGTCCCAGCCAGGTGGCTTAGCCTATGAAGTCTGGTGGGCTCATGGGTAGAGACAGCGAGAGGAACAAGTGGATTGAGTATTATGGTTTCCACAAAACAAACCTCACAACTACGGATAATTGAATAGATCTTCTCTGTGCTTATTCCAGTTTTGTGAGCTCAAGAGACACACTTTAAAGTGCTTCATTTTACCCCCAATTAACTTTAATTCATCTTGTGTTGAGCTCTTGAGAATGGAAACCCTGCCAGATTGGTTGTCTTAAGTCCTTTTTTTAAAAGGCAAAAATGTGAGGTTCACACTGATTGCACCAAATTCTGTAAAATAAGAGCATTCGAGTGAACTATTACATTTTCACCTCTATGGAAATAAGTTTCTATGTGCAAAGTGGAGAGCCTGACAAGTGATTATTACTTTCTGTGCAACGTAATGGTCTTGAAGTACCATGGGGAAAAAAAAAAACCCCAAACCCTATCGCTTTAACTCATTCACTTGGTAGGGTCTAATGAGTAATATTAAATGCTCCTACCAGAAAATCAACATAAGCCACTGTCATCCCATTTTGCGTTAAGACTAAGATATATTAGCTATGCCTTCAGTTCTAGTTTGCCACAAAGGCATAAAATGTGCTTTGAAATTGTGAGAGTGGAAGGAAATAGCAATTTATGTGGGTCTGAATATGGCCTAAGTGATGCCATTTTGCATAGAGACTCCATGTTGTATAAATGAATAGCTCGCATACGGCATTTTCTTTTTCTTACTCCCCCCACTTTTCAATACACAGAGATGCCAATTTGGCCAGACCTTTGACTGCTGCAGCGGGCTTCTGTAGGCAAGTAAGGGTGAGACATAAAACAAGGGCAGGAATAATGATGAGGAAAAACAAGAAACAAGGCACTGCAGGTGCAGAGCTTCTCAGGAAAGGAGTTAAAGTAGATAGAAACCTGCTGGACTTGGATTCTTCCCACACACGAACATTTAAGTATAGCCAGCTAAGCAGTAGTGCAGTTTGGTGTACAAGTGCAGTAAAAAACAGAGACTGAGCATAAGCGAGGTGGGAACTGGAGAACCATCGAGCGAGTTACAGCAGTCACATCCTTGCCCGCCAGCTTGTGAGGAAAAAGTTATTCTTATTGCTTTGTTACTCTGTTTAATCTGGCAATAAAGTCTCCCATATGACAAGAACTCTTATTATTACTGCCTGATCACCTAAAATTGCAGTGCAACAAGAGAACACCTAATAGCTGATGTGTTATCCTTATGGAAGGAAATGATCCATTAGCAAAATGCCATAAACTGGCAGGCAGGAGGGCAGCTAAGCATTTTGACCCTAGAAGCCTGGAGATAGGAAACCTAGTAATCCTAAATGCGATTGCCTCAGAGATAAGTTTAATTACTGAAAATGCTAGAACTGCAGAAAGCCTGCAAAAATCCATCCTTCTTTGGGAGCAAAAGGAAGCAATGAGGTATCCTAGCAGCTAGAAAAGGGGACAAAGAGCCTCATAATTAGTCCGTTTCCTCTTTATGTAATACTAACATGTAAAATATACCAACTACGTGGGGTTATGGGATGCCCTCTTGAATAAGTATTTCTACTGCATCTTTGTTTCCTTTTAGTGCTTTTCTCTAACATCTGGATGATGCCCTCAGTTCTGAAACTGGGTGTGTGTGGAAGTGTGTTGTGTCCCATCCTTCCAGCTAGAAGGGCCCAGGAAAAGTATGGTCACAGAGAGCCATGTGTACAGAGAAGTTAATTTCATGGGTGTAACAACTTCATAGGGCTAGTAATGGTGGCTATCCCAGGAAATCATGGAAGTTATGTTCTGTGAGGTGGGTAACCTCTTCAAAACGAATGGATTTTTCTATAGAAAGTTTTAATATGAAACGTAGTAACTGTAATTCAATCAAGCATCCCAGCAAGGAATTTATGTGCTGATGATATGGGTTCTTCGTGCCATGCATGTTTGAAGGGCAACTCTGTGCCATTCCTTCAGTAGCTAATACTTCTGGGAATGGAGGTCTAAGTCATCAACTCACGCTGCAGCTGAGATCTGGAGGTAGTAGTATCAAGTGACAGGCAGTTCTGTTGTCCAAGTCCTGTGTGCTCAGACCTGTTTCAGTGCTTCGGGGCAGTGGAGAGTAGTTCAAGCATATGACTATACAAATCAAAAATAGCTATGCCTATATCTAGTTGTAGACTCATGGAATATTTTTTCCACAGCAGTATCTAACTCTCTTCTCTTTGTTTATGAAAGCAGAAGTAGTAGTATTCCATGTTGTCATTAATCTAGGTCCTTGCTGATGGTAGTTGATCAGTAGCTGTTGGCTACTTTAAATAAAAGTGCTATTTACATTGCTTGAAGTTGTTATAAGAATTCCTCCATCAACAGTTAAGAGAAATTCCAGTCAAAACCTTATCTAGGTATAAGTCCAGACAGCAGTACATCTTACGGACCTTTGCATGACTGCCTGCCTTTAGCCTGTGGCTGTTTAAGTGTCTGTGTCTATGGAATAGTTGAAGCTATCGCAGTGAAGTCTTAATCTTCACTGTGTCTCTGAAGTCAAAAGACTGACCTTACGCCAGGAGCAAGGCTATGGATAGGGGTAGAAGGAAATGGTTGACATCAAGTGGAGCTGAAGGTTAAGGTAATGATTCCTGCCTTTTTTCTGGGCTTTCTTGGAAATTAAGAACTAAAATTCAGAGGTCAGCTGCATCAAATAACGCCCTGTTCAATACCAGCTGTACTGTGGTGTGCTTTGGGAAACAATCTCTTTTCTGGAAGGGTTTGGCACATTCAGTATGGGTCCCATGTGTTCCATGACAAGTACGAAGAGAGATGGTTATTAGCTTTCTGAAACTACCTGTTGTGTGAAATGGTGAGAGCCTGGAGCAGAGACTTTTGCATCTATTAAGGGTATGCGAGAGCATCAACCCAGGGAAAGCAACTCAGCAGAAGTTCCACAGATGTGTTCTCAGAGCCTTGTTTAATGATTAAATACTGTTCCAGCTCACCTGTGTGAAACAAAGCAACGACTGTATCCACAGGTGGGGGGCTCAGGCAACACAGGCCAGCAAAAGGCAATCTTCCCTCCCTAGGGGGGAGAAGGTGGGGCAGAAAACACTGTGATCCTGCAAGCCTCGCCTGCAGTGTCAGGGGCTGGAAGTAAAACCAGCTGCTCTACTTAGCTGAAAGCCAAAGAGGACCTTGCAGTTGTTATTTCAAACATGGGCAGGAAAAGTTAAGCTTCAAGGTACAGTTGTGCACGTTCTCTGACCAGGATAGTTTACAAAACAGTCTCTATGATTGAGGAGGAACAATTGTGCTCCTTAACGTCTCGATAGCAGAGTATATCGATCATGTGGAAAAAAAAACCCCTACCCTAACCACTAATTGAAACAGCAGTTGATTAGCAGTGGGTGCAGCACCCGCTGTCATGGCAGGGAAACTAGTTGTTAAGGAATCACTTGGAAAGGACTGGCATGGCTGATGAGCTTAAGGAAGAGCCATGCCCTTATGTCACTGCAGGAGATGGACCGACGAACTGAGACTAAAAGAGGAGGCAGGTGAGCCCCATCGATGGTGGAAAGGCAGCAGCCTCTGCCGGGTGGCTTGATGTCTCGTTCCCAGGCTTTGGCGTGCCGTCGCAGGGGGCTACTTCAAAAAGCCTCCAGCAAGTCTGAGGCTTCAAAAGACCAGATGTGAGAATTTCATTTTAATGCTCTGACACTAATCCCAGGGTCATTGGTAATATCTTGAAAAAGTAACAAACGATTGTGTAAATATGTGTCCCCCAGCCGTCTGCTTCTGTTAAACGGTGAGTGCTGGGTATTTTATCACAAATCATGCATTCTGACAGTAGCTGGAGTGGTACTTTCTGCTAAACTTATCCCTTTAATTAAATGTAGATGCTCCATCTTCAGGCTGACAGTCTCGGGACACCTGTTTAATTTTTTAATTGGGGCCAATGGTTTGCCTGTTCATTGTGCTTTTCCTTTTTGCATCTTCTCATCCTCAAGCACGTTCACAAAACATACCAAACAGAGCTGCAGATATTGAACAGGGCAGGCTGGGCTGACAGCTAAGGTCACTTCAGCGAAGAACTGGAGCGCTCATGTGCTTGAACTGAAAAGGCTGCTACGTCTGTTTAATGCAGATTGACAGAAGTGTCCAAGGGACAACCTTTCTTTTCTATAGGAAGCATTTAATTACTGCTTTGCATTCAGTAGAAATGCTCACAAGTTTCTGCACTCAGATCTCCCTGAACCATGATGTGTCTGATCACAGTTTTCTTTCTTTTCCATCTAGCCTGCTTGAAATGTGTTTGAGAGAGATTTTTGTGGGGGATTTGGAGCATTAAAATGGCCTTTTTGATCCTCTTAGAATCCCAAAACAACGAGTGGGTGAGCTGCTCTTTTTCTTGTGAGAATCTGGATGTATCGGCTCTTGCTGCGCATAATTTCAAAAGGCTGGTTTGGAAATATTGTCTTGTTTAGTGATTATGTTCTGACTGGAGTGTTTTATGCTTCATTCCTTCAAATGGAGGATTTGGCTTTTTCTTTTACTTTCTTTGGATTCGTTGTGCTTTTCTGAAGTCAAGAAAGATATTTTTATTATTATTTTTAAGTAACACACTCTTCCTTTCCAGCACCTTTCCAGCTTGGGATCTTTGAAGACCTCACAAACTGTAACTAAGCAATACATCACTCGAGGTCTGGTTTTCTGCAGGGCCACCTTGCTCGCCACATGAGATGGCTGCTGGAAGCATCCCTTGGTGGAAGAGACTGAAGGGTCTTCATGGCCTTCCAGCTCTCTGAAGACACAGTTCTTAGTAAACATCTTTTCTGGGTGTTTCAGTTCAGCAAGGAAGAAAACCAGAGCTCTTTCTGCTCATTTTGCACCTGTTTCTACAGAGCAATTTGCAAGGTAACAGCTGTCAGATGGCTTCTTCTGGAAATGAGGCCTGGAATAATATCCCACTTATTCAATTGACTTAGGTCAGCGTATACCAGGGCTGTTAGTATGGTTAATTCACATTGCTCTAACTTGCACCCCATTCATGTGGCTGATGTCTTAGGCTGGAAATCCTCCCTGGAACAAAATAACTTCACGTCACTGGTGTTTTGTATGATGTAAGAGTTGTTCAGAATCCTTCCCGATTACCTCATCTGTTGCAGCCTGCCAGCTGCAATCCCATGCTATACTGCATCGTATCTGGTTCATCTTCCCTTGCGTAAGGGTGCCCTTAATGTGATGCCACTTTTCTTTCCTGATGCTGGCACTAAGATCGAGGTGTGTCTCTCCTTTTTAATTGTGATAAGTAGTCGTGAACTGCAGGAATACCTGCATTTTATAGTCTTTTATGTGGACTTCACTATCCTGTTGAAGCACTTCATGTTTCACTTACTTAGACTGAACTCACCGGCACTTCAGACTTTCACCAAAGTCAAAAATCTGGGCCTGAAATCGTGCACAAAAAGTGCATTTCAGGTATATACAGCCCATATCCTAACTCAGATTGGAGAGATGGGAAATCTTTCAGTGGCTGCCAGAGGACAGGACTGGGGAGGGCTGTTGAAAGAGGAGGTGGACTGGGCTGCAGTGAGGGAGGGACTTCAGGTACTTTATTGTTAGATGGAAGTTGGGAACTGGGGGGTGAGGAGCTCCCTGGGAGTTATTCTTAACTTTGGAAAAGATTCTGCTGCTTAAATATGGAAAGTCTGACAGTGGGCAAAGGGTCTCTCCTTCGCTGCTCCTCTCTCCTCCCCACAGTCTTTTAACTGGCACCCTCGGGAGCAAAGGGTTGCTATCGACACAGTGGCGTGCGTGCCTGAAGACACGGCTTTCCCAGATGTGCTTAGGCTCTTCGTGCTTCCAGGGGGAGCAAACGTTGTGTTCAATGCCCTACCAAGTTAAGAGTTTTATTTATTTACAGCTAGCTTTTTTCTTTTGTATTTTTGAGTGTTTTAAAACAGTCATATACTCAAGGACATTTGGGCTTTTCTTTTTTTGGTTTAATGTCCTCCCTTCAGAAAGAGGCTTGACAAGAAAGAGAGAAACTTGGCTTCTTCCACAGAAACATGCATTAACAAATATCAGAGTGGGACACTAATCCTCTCTTTGGTTCCTTCCTGTATCGTTTTTGTTGGGTTGGGTTTTTTCTTTCCCCAACATGCAGCACAGAGTGAACTGGGGGCTAGAGAGGAGATGGAGAGGGGCAACCGGTGCTTCCTACTTGACCGAGCAAGGCTGACAGCACCGCGCTGAGTGAGAGCATCTGAATGTGAAGAGTTAGGAACAGGAATGAAGTCCTGAAGCTGAAATATAATGCAAACTTGACAAGTTTCGGCAAAATGCAAAACCTGACAAATGTTGATACTTCCTTAAAGTACTGATGAACACATCCAGGAGCTGCGCTGACTGTCAGATCTCTTAAAAGTCTCCAAAGCAAAGAAAATTTGAATAGCTCAGACTTGTATGCTCCTTAGGTACTGGGTATTGCTCATATACCTTTATCTCCAGGGCTGGACTTCGTGCTGGTGTAGACACAACACAGCAATCAAAATTATTCTTGCACTGGCTCTGGATCTTTCTACCCCGATTCAGACCACTGAACCAGTGCAGAGCACCATACCAACAATGTACTGAGCCGCTCCCAGGTCTGGCACTCGTGGCAGGCTTTGATGCAGAGGTTTGTGCTAAAAACCTACTGTTTAAGAAATATTTTCCCTTTTACCCCTCTCTTCTGGGATTTGCCCAAAATGGCTGGTGTCTGATAGCCTTGATAGCATTTGTGAATGAGTTGGTCACAGTCCAATCCTTAATAGCCATCTGTATTTCTCTGCATCAGACTGCGATCCAGCTCAGTTGTTCTGATTAGCGCAGCCCTAGAGAGGCCACTGGCTAAATATCACAGTGAGTAAACCTTAGCCCCCAGGTCTGGGCTGGGTCCATCACACCAAGAGGTAAAGGGATGCTTTTTTTTGCCACTGATGATGCTGTGTTCGGTCAGAGTCTCTGTTTCTGACCCAAAATATTTTGGGCCAGGTTCTGATTCCCTTAACTCGAGCTTCATAGTAACTTAATTTGCCTGTAGCCATTCCAGTGAAAATACTTAGAGCAAAGGATTATTTGGTGTGAAGAAAGGTGGAAGAACTGGGCCCTTGATTAAAGCACTAAAAATAGCTAAATAGAGTTTCAAAGAAGATGTAATTACTTCTTTTATCTGCCCAGCTCTTATCGTTTGTGAAAGTTACTGGATGTTTCTTGGTGTGTTTTCAGACCTGTGACTTGATTGCATATTGCAGTCTCTTTTATGCGGCTCCTGAACATTGCAGCAATTTCTGCTTAAACAAATGTAACAATGGTAGTCAGGTACCTATTGCATTTGCTATTTTTGTCCTGTCAACTCATCCTTTCAAAAGACACAATTTGAAATCAGTTTCTTCCATATTTATTCTCCACCAGTGAACTCCCAGATCAGATTTGCTCAGGTTTAAAGTCAAAACAAGGTTTCTGTACCTGCCAGTGCTGAATGCTCAGCCTGGCATCTAAATCTCAAGCTGTGTTCTTCCTGCCGTGTGCGTTACCGTGTCAGCAGTCATGGCTCTGGAACCAGCCCTTCGCTGGCAATTTTGCTGGAGGTGCAGGAGGTGGAAAAAACTTTGCTTGCTGATCTACGCAAATTTTGTTTTTGCAGAAAACTAAGCACGCATTAAGCCAGGCTTCTTTCCCTTTTGCAGTGGGCTAACACTGATGTTTTCGGAGCTGCTCCAAGATTGAGCAGGTGCTGGAGAGAGTAGAGTGGGACCGTAGACCTGGAACAGGCTCTGAAGGCAGCAATGAGTGGTACCACAGTGTCTTTTAACTGTTGTTACCCTTCTGCTTAAAAGCAAAGAAAGAAATACCTCCTTCAGTTTATAGCCTTTATTGTTTCCTGATGCAGCCCATTAAAGAGACAAATGGGTTTACAGTAGCCTGCAGTACTGTCCAATGTGCTGTGGTTGATCTATAAATGACAGCTTGACAATTTCTTGTGCATTTTCTCAGCAAGGCTCTTCTTAATTGTTAGAAGGTTTTCTCCTCTTCTTCCATTAGTGTGATGTCATTACAGTGCAGCTCATGGGATTTTACACTAAATATTTCATGTTGGGAAGCAGAAGTGGTACTTTTTGTTTTATTTGTCATGGTTTTGATCAGGAATTCCACTGATCCCTATCCAGAAGAGCCCTTACTAAAATGCAGCTGGGGAATTAATAAGTAAAAAGTGCATGAAAAAATGTTGTCAGAGTTAAGACAGTAAGAATTCCTACAGCTTCTTGGTCTTCTCTGTCCATCTCTTAGCCCTCCTAGCCTGAACAGACACACAAATTAATATTCTATTAAGAAAGAAAACTTTGCTTTCTTCTTGCCAAGTCAGTTTTGGCGTGAATGCCCTGCTGTGTGCATGGGAAGTTGTTAGGGGTACTGGGGTCTCTGTTTATTACAGTATCTTTTTCTTTTTTCTTTTTTTTTTTTTTCTCTCTCCAAGCTTCAGTATTTTGCTTGGAAGACCTTTGGCAGAGGCAAAATGACAATGAAAGTCAATTCTATTTTTTTGAAAATACAAAAAGTTAAGTCCAAATGTCAGTGTAGTTTCTGTGTGTTCTTACAATTGGGCTAGTTGGGTAATCTACTTTTTTACACGCACCCCCACACACCCCGAGTTTAAATCAAACTATGCCTGTTTATGTGAAAGGAAAAATGACCCCCCCAATTCCTTCCTCTGGGACTAGACTTGAAGTAAGCAATCTATGGGAGGCCAGCTGCCAGTGCAAAGAACGTGAGCAGAAATGTCTTTCCCTTAATGAATGAGTTTATGTGCCATTAATATTGTTGATTGGTCTCATGACAAAATATTGCAGTGCAAAACAGAGCGCTACCTTGTCTTCAATCCGGGAGCTGCTTATCAGCTTTGACGTTACAAGCTACTTCATTGTACGTTTTCAGAGGATTGTGAAATTTCTTAGAGCAAGTGGCAAAAGGTGATTTTTTTGTTTTGCTTTGTTTCCTCAAGCCTGTGCATGCCAAAGTCTTGACAAGGTGAAACCCTGTGTAGTGTATTTGCTGGCATATTTCCTTGCCCTTCTGAAAGTCTGTTTTGATTTTGTTGGTTTTCTGCTTTGTACCTTCAAGCAACAATTCAACTTTAACAATGCATGTGAAAAACTCCACAAAGAGTTACTTTTATGTGATGGCTGGCTCAGAAACAACTCTTTTCTGTGACTTGCATCCCTACTTTCAGCTGCCAACTGAGACATACAGTGGTTGCTCCACTGGATAGCGGTTATACAAATTGTACTTGTGTGGGCAGCACCTGTCAAGTCCTCAACCTAAGTACTCAACTCGGAGTCCTTCAGACTTTGTTCCCATGGTTTGTTTTTATTCTTCCCCTCTGTGGCATGTCATCATAACTTCTGGAGCCACTGATTGCTATCAGCTAACCAGATCTGACAGAAAAATAGTAGTCTCAGAAATGAGTTTCTAAAATCTTTGTGGAAGATAACCCATGTTGAAAATGGCAGCATGGGCTTCGCTGCTCTTAGATGAGAGAATTCGCAGGGGGGAGAGCTCTTGGGAAGGCCTGGCTGCAGGAGGGATTTTGGGTGAAGGTTATACCATCTTGGTTGCCCGCGTTGGTCAGTGATGAGATATGAGACTGCTGGGAAGGAGGCTTCATCCTATGTTTACAGAGATCCATATGTGACCTGCAGGGTGCTGGGTTGAGCAGGATGTATGCTTTACTCTGTGCAGATTTAAATTCAGCTGCTGAAGTCTTCCTGTGTTGGTGGTGGGCACTCTCAGACCTTGCATGGGGCTTTAACTTCTCTTTTCTCTCTTTGAGTACCTCAGCCAAATTTTCCTGTGCAGGTCTTGTTAGGAGCAGCCAACAAAGGCTGACAGACTTGGAGGGTTGACTCAGCTGCCGCTCAGAAGTGCAAGTTCTAATTCAAGCCATAATTAAGCATTTGCATCTGTAGAATTGGGCTGGGAGCTGTGGGGTCAACAGACTCCTTAGCATGAGTTTCCCAGCTTCTAAACCTGATGCCTGTACCCCAAGGGCACATGGCTTGGAGCAAGGACTGATGAGCCAAAGGAGTTCAGCAGTGCAAGGGGAGGGCAGGAGGCCTTCACAAATCCCTAAAGTTTCCATTCAGGGTTGGTTCTCAAGTTTTCCTGTCTTTCTCTTTAAATTTTAAAGTATTGGAAAACATTGGTTAGAGAAATGGTGCTGGTTTGCCTTTGGAAATGTAATTGTACTCTTCTGTAATTCTCAGCTGTTATGATTCAATGATGACAATGGGAAATCTGGATGAAGCTTTAGTTTGATGCCAGGGTGAGAGGTGTTTGTCATGTGTTCTCAAGGAATTTGGGAATCGCTGTCCTATGTCATTCTCCAGATTACGAAAAGCTATTACTGCCTGCCTCCCAAAATAAGCCTTGTTTCCTTTCCCCTGTCAGCCCAACCTTCATCTCCTCTGTGCTGAACTGTACCCAGATCAGTATTCTCCAAACCCTTTAATTTTACAAGTGCTATGAAATCTGTAGCCTCTGTACTCTTTAGATATAATAAGAGAGCCCTCATGTGATGGCTCACCTGCTTGTGGCTGATATTGTAGTGCAGATTCCTTTGCTATCTATCTTGGCATGCCCCCATACTTTATTGGATGCTCTGAGATTAAATCTAGTTTCACTTCATAAAGTGACTCTGAAACATGGATACAAACCAAAGCCCAAACAGATGCAGAGAGTTGATTGCACCATGTATATTTTTCACTACTTTGAGTGGATGAATTTGTAGCTTTCCTAATGATGTTTGGCTGGTGTCTGAGTGGGGCTGAGATGGCAGATTGCCCAAAGCATCGTGACTGATCTAGGATGAGCTGGGAGCCTCCACATCCTGGAGGGGGGGAAAGGCACTTGGCAGGCACCATGCCCCACCTTCTAATGTCCTTGGCTTCAGGAATTCTTCATTTCTTTAGCAGAGAAGCCTGGTCAGTCCCAGCGTGTTGTAAAACAAATCTGCTGCAGATGAAAATGGCATGCTTGTTTCTTAGCAGATACCATTTAAATGGCAGCATGAGCCTAGATATCATCTGCTGTGTGCGCTCTTTGTTCTGAGCTTGTACAGACGGGCAATTCGCATGGCCATCATTTCCAGAAGTGTCGTCTGCCTCAGACCAGATGTTCATCCTTCCTCTGCTGAGACTCTGCTCTGCTCTTTTCTTCTTGTTCCTTAATCTTGAAACAAATCCCCTATAGACATTGTCATCAAGACTGCAACTATGCAGTCTCCATTCAAGTGACACGCATCCAGCTAATTAATATCAGTGCAGTTAATTTTGCCAAACCCTCCCCATGGCAACTGTGGCCACTCTTGCTGCCAGTCCCTCCAACACCCCTTGTTCAGGCCTTTGCATACCTAGGCATAAGATGGAGGAAAGCCCCCTCTACCACAACCTACTGCCCCCCAACTAGAGGAGCATTTAACAAAGGTGCAATGTGAAGGTTGGCGTCCTGCAGGAAATATCCTTTCCCACTGCCGAATCAGCATGGAGGCTTGCAAAGATCAACTGCTGACTGACTAGAGGGGCTGAGGATCGCAGCAGCCCTGATAAAGCTGATGGGTGTGGTGTTATGTGATCAAAGCTGGACACTGGTGTGACCATGCAGTTGTAGGTTTTGAGGACAAGATTAGAATCATAGAATATTTTGTGTTGGAAGGGACTCCTAGAGGTCATCTAGTTTAACCCCCTTGCAGTGAGCAGGGATTAGGATAATGTCTATTTTATATCATGACATACAAAAAGAAGTTCCCAGCTATATAATATCTTATGCTTTTTTTTGGCTACCCTGGTGTCATGAAAGCATCTTCAGTTTATGTTTTGTTGCTTGGGTTACTTTTCCTGCATTTAATTCTGCCTCTGGAGTTCCTAACTCTTCTTGCAATAAGTGAAACCAACAATCACCCACTGGGAAAAGACTCTGAGATCTTGAATTGCAAAAACAAGTACAACGTGTTGCACAGTAAATTTTTTTTTTGGTCCTTTCTGTTCCCCTCTCCTACCTCTCTACTATGCCCACCAAGTGTTTCTATAATGTGAAGATAATTTTGGATGAAATTTCTTTTCTAAATTTCCTTTCTGTGACTGAATAGGGCACATAATCTCTATGGTAGGATTACTTTAGCTTATGATGATGTCTTTGAAGATTTATTGTTCTTTAAACATTCCTTGGATCCTGCTTTTGAATTTGATCCATTTTTACAGATAGCAAGAATTCTGTCTATTGCTTTTGTGCCTCCCTTTCTGTAATATGGGTCAAATGATGCAATTATAGGGAAATGAAACACTGCCCAATGTTTATTAGGCCCTGACAGTGTGGTCTGTGCCTTACAAAACAGGAAATCACGGTCACTGCTTCAGTGCTCTCATGAGCCGAGCAGGGCAGTGGATATTACATCCAAGCAAGCAATGTCTGGGATGAATCAGATCACCAAAGCTTGGTCTTAAAGTGGTACACAGCTTTTTGTTACAATTTTGTGGTGAATTCGTTTGAAAGGTCTCGCTGAAGCAATGTGAATGCAAAGATGTGAACAGAAGAAGTGTGGTCAGGCATTCTTGTGCGTGGATGGAAGGCGAGACTTCCACAAGAGTGGGCAAAAGATAGAAGCTGGTTGGGAGCCTTAAAGGGAGCACAGGGACTAAAGGGGGAGGATGAGATGTTGGGGAGATGTGAGTGGGGAGCAAGAAACTTGGATTTAGAACGGTAGGTGACATGAACCCAGGGACGGGTTTCAAAATTGGGATTACACAGCCCAATGCAGGAAAAGAACAGAACTGCCGAGGAAGTGCATTGGACAGTTGGAAAGTGAGAGGCAGAATGCACCAAGGTTGGACCACAGATGGGCAGGGAATATGAATTAGATTGGACCTAGATCTCTGAAAACAAAACTCAAGGTTAGACTGAGCAAATAAGGTGGGGTGGTTTGTGTCTCTGTGAAGCTAAACAGGAGGCTTCAGAGCTTAGCAACTTCCGTATTCCCAAGAAAGCATTAAATAAGTGTCTTTCAAACTGTTTTTTTCTATTTGTTTTTGGAGCATAAAGCACTCATGGGTTTACAGAGATGGACTCGGACCTGACCTGGGAGGGTGGAGCTGTGACAGGATGGTCAGCACAGTTTCATGTGTCGGGCAGTGTTTGGTGTTCCAGTGGTGCCAACAGCATGGGTTGGGTGTTGGAGTCCCCCTTAGCTCCCATTTCCTCAGTAGGCAGGTGCCCACCCTTAATGCTAAGTAAATAAAACAGGAGTAGAGGTAAATGGAGAGCCAGTGTAAAGACTGCAACCTGTTTTGCAGGAACTTGGATATAATTCCTGCATGGGGCTGGCAGCTGGGGCTGCACTCAACAGAGTGATGCCTGCTGAGATTATAGTTTCTTCTTTGCTATTTGCATTTTCTTGGAGGTTGATTTACATAATGTAATGCAGTAATGGGATGCTGACATGTGGCATGGTTGAGTTAAACTCTGGAATGGCTTATTTGCATTAATGCCAATCAGTTGGTGCTGGCAACTAGCTTTTTTATTTTAAAAGGGAATCTCCCAGGTCTCCTTGCTACACCTGCCAGCTAATCAGCAGGAGATGGGACATCAGTTTCCATGTCTTGTCTCGCAGTGTCTCTGGATTAAGACTCAGAGATTATAATACTCAGGAGAGGCAGACAATGCAAGTCAGCTGGAATGCTTCCCTGATCTGCTTGTTGATGTGTTTTTCAAATGGCTTCAGTGTCAATGAAGTGAGCTGATGCACATGCCAAATTCCTATTGAGCTCACCCTGCTCCTTGCTTTCTAGCACAAATTTCCACCCACTATCCAACGCTTTGTGCTATAGCCAATGATGCTCTCTCCTAACATACCTCCCTGTAGTGCTCACACACTTCCTCTTGCTGAGAGGACTTCATGAGTTTTCTGCTTCCTTTGTGGCTGATGAAGACAGCACTGAAGTTCCCTTTCCTTTTTGTCCAGCTGATGGCCTGGTCCTGCTAGCCCCGCAAAGGAGAGCCTTTAGGTGTGGTTGTGCATGTTGGTACATCCTGAGCCAATGATGATGGGCAGCATATTCAACTGTAGCCGAGAAACCTGAAAGCAGTGCTGCCTGCCAAACCTAGAAATGATTTTTTTCAAACAATTGGAGTGTAGAGCTTTGGTTTGCACAGCTAAGAGTGCCAGGTGAACTGTGAATTAATGTGCAAAAAGCCTTGGGAAAGTTCACAATCCTGTACATGGTTATGAAGTCAATAACCAAGTTATGTCTGGTCTAGCTGAATACATTTTGTTCCTTTAATCTGCATTCTGTAAGCTAAATAATAGGGACAAGTTTTATAGCTGCTGAGATTAAATGAGCCCTTCTGGAGTATTTCAAGGAGGGACCAGGCCCCCTGAGCAGACTGGAAAGGGCCCAGGCTTGCATATGGGCAGCAGGCTCTGTGAGTTGATGAGCCTGCTCCTGCTGCGAGGGGTGAGCAATCCCTCAATGTATCAGCTGCCTGCAAATGCTTATAAAACAATCCACCACAGATTGGGGAAAGGTTACAAACATATGGAATCATTCATTTGGCTATCTTTGAGCTAGAAAAGAAAATAAAGCTGTGCAATTTACCCAAAATATATGTAGGATACAGTGTCATTTTTTGGAGGCCTGTTTTAGAGTCTGGTGCTAAGGAAGGATGTTGGTGCTAAGGAAGCATGTCTGTGCTAGGGGCCTTCTTGGTACAGGCAGGAGGCACTCTCAGATGAAGTTCCAGCTAATTTCTGTACCCCCAAGGTGACTCTGATGTGGTAAATAGTCTGCTGCCTGGAAATACTTTTTTTTTTTTTTTTTTTCTCTTCATAAGGAGGACAGCAAAAAAAAGAAAAGATGCAGTAGGTGATTATGGGAGAACAGTCACGCTTTGAAATAATTTGCTAGCCAAGTACTCTGTGAGTCCTGGCTGCCTCAGGTTGGGATTCTCCATGGTAAATCTGCTGGGCTTTCTTCCCTAAAAAGTGGGACTGTAGCAGTCTGTGCATCTCTAAAGATGGCACTCCTTCCTCTGGGGCTGAATTGCCAAGATTCAAGATCATAGATGGGGGCTTTTTCTTTCTCATGAGCGGAACCATGTGTTCATGGTGCACTTCTATAACTGCAGATAACATTTTTACCCTCATCCACTGATAGGAGCAGAACCAAATGTTGCTCACTGCCAGTTTTTGAGCTGCCTTTCCAGACAGTCTGACTGAGGAGCTGTTGCTCAGTCCCCTGCCCGTGCCTCCTGCCTGTTCGGTTCCTGCCCAGCCTGCAATGGCTTGCAGGTCTCGACGTTGCCTGAGCCCACTGGACTTGCTGATTCATCAGAAGATGAGCATGTTGCCTTCATGGGATTTTTATCTATTGTTATATGAAGGGATGATACTTGACCATTCAGACAACCTAAATTACAGTGGTGATCATTACCCTGATTATTTTTGTCTAGCTATGCTTATATGGTACTCTAGGGTTTCAGAATGTACAGAATTGCTGTTAGTGAGGATGTGTGTCTACCAAGATGTAAAAATGAGACTAGATTTTTAAGCCCTTGCTTTTGTCTTATGGTAGGTGTATTCAGCCTTAATGGCCCCTTCCATGGGGCTCTGCGTGTCTGTGGTGGGTCACAGTGCTCTTTATACATGGTCCTTGGCATTTAGTTGGTGATGGCTGCTGAGTGACACCTGCCAGTTCAGCATCAGATCTGGCAGATGAAACATGCTTTGGGAAGCTCATGTGAAGGGGCAGAGAAGGAAGGGGGAAAGCAGACATCATTAAGGGCCTGTTTGATCCTGACTTTTCTTACATGATTGTCTGGGGTGGAGGAGGGAACTGATCCAAGCAGTCCCTTCCAGTCCTTGGACAGTGCTTGCTAATTTGAAATTGCTTTTTACAATTGCCACTCTAAAATAGCTATTTACATAAACAGCCACGAGCTGGACCAAAACAATCATGAAAGGAGCCGGACTGTATTGGAAGCTGTTTCTAGTAGCGCTGTCTGCAAACAAAACAAGATGTGCAGTACAAACCCTATTAACTCGATTTGCTATATTTATGCTTTGTGTATTCAAGAACAGCATGTTGCTATGGGCCATCGTGTAATCCAAATTGCCTTGTAGGGACTCAGAGCTTTAAACTGTTCCAGAAGTTTCACAGCACTTTCTTCTCTCCAGAGGCCACCTGGCAGCACTGCAGATTTCCACATGTGATTTTCATCTAAGGTCTTCCCCAGCCATATATATAAATCATGGTAGCAAAATTGTCTGAGGATGTTAGTAACTTTGAAAAAATTCCCTTTGGGGCTGGGATGTAAACAGGCCTTTCCTGATGGGATTCAATTTGTTTCATTTGAGCCAAATTTTTCTCTTGAATCCACGAAGCAATTATTGAATAATGGTTTAAAACCATTTTTGGGATGCCATCTAAATGCTCTTTCATGTCTGAGCTGCACTGGGTCATTTCTGCCTGAAAGGCTGATGCTGTATTTCAGATATTGCAGAGAAAGTACCTATTGATGTTTTGACCGTGACGGTGGCACACGAGTGCCTGAAGAAAGACTTCATGTGGTCACTCTGAGGAGGGAGAAAAGGTGGCTTGCCTGGCTGAAGATCCAAAACAGGGCACTTCTTTCACAACAGGCCTTTGGGGCCACCCACCACACCTTGTATGGATCTCACATTAACAGGCACTAACATTTTAGCTAAAAATTGGAAAACTGAGCAGGTGCTACTTGTGTAGCGCTTGCTCAGTCCTGCCAGAACTTCTCCATTTAAAACCAACAACCAAAGATCAATGTTCACTGATGAAAGAAGCTAAGCATGGTCCTTCTGACTCATGAGAAGACGACCCAGCTTACAAGAAAGGTGATCTAGGATCCTCTTCCTGTCCTTGCACAGGATAAGGGTGTAAAGTAACCATATGCTTTCCCTTGGGAGAAAATCCACCTTAGCCAGAGCAGGCAGCATTTGGAACCCGTGGCTCCCTGCAGGGTTTCCTGGGGTGCTGCTGTCTGCTCCTTGCATGCTGATTCACCTCCTCTGACATTACATGGGGAGCTTCAATGCCATGCTTGGAGCTGGGATTTCCCTCTGGAGTGGTTAGGGGATAATAGTTGTCAGCCTACCAGCATGAGGGATCCCTTTGTACAGATTGTAGGGCTCTGAAGTTATTTAGTTACTTGCAGATTATAACGGAAGTCTGTGAAGAACGTGGGAGTGGGAGCTGTATCCTCTAAGGGGATTCAATGCCATCATAAGATACAACATTAATTGGCAACTTCTATCCATTGAAGTCCATAGGAGACTTTGCCTTTGCAAAGCTTTGGAAGGTGCTCTAGAGTGGATTTCTTCCCGCCCCGCCCCCTCCAGTCCCTTACACCCAGAGTAAATGAAAGTCAGCTGTGGTAAAATGACTTCTACTTCATGCAATGGGACATGGGGAGGCCAGGGAGAAGGGAAGAGGAGGAATCCAGCTGCTAAGACTGCCAGTGTGAAGACCCTGCCATCAACACAGACATTCAGGCGCTCAGGGATAACAGAATTCCTCAGAGGTTTTTGCTTCCACAGTCATCATCTGGACATCCAGGCAAGAGATCCCTGGTTTCCCTACCGTGCACAGCCTACCATGCATGGAGGCAGGCAGGAAATAAACAGTTATGTGGAAGCAGGTATCTATTATATCTGGGCAAAACACACCACAGGAGAAACTTTTTCAGTGCTAGGAGAAAGGTGATGATAAAACCACTCAGCAGTGGGCAGGGTGTGGCTGCTTTTCAGGTACATTTGAATTGGCAGGAAAAATAATGGAAATGTGGTGGTGGGGGGGCGGGGATTGGTGTTTTTTTTTTTTTTTAGCTGGAAGGTGGAGTCAGCAGTTTCTCCTGCCCTGGGCTCCCATGGCTAACTGTGCTGTTACTACTCCAGCTAACAGAATAAGTGCATGTGCAATTAGTCATGAGATAAAATGTGAAAGCAATGTTACTTTGTTAGCATTGGCTCAGGTGTTGTGGACCTGGGACTAATGGACATTCAGCAGAATTTGGCGTAACTGCAGAGTTTTTGGCCCAGACCTTGTAATTCATCACCATAGGACCCTGGAGGAATCTTTCAGTAAGCAGCTATTTCTAATGCCCAGTACCTGAGTCTGGCTGCTGATCAAAGGTTTTGTATATTTTTTTATTTTCTCTCTAAGTACTAAAACTAGTTTTATTCACATTGCCTGATATCAGTGGTGGGTAGAAGTGATTAATTTATACTGATCTAAGTGGGCTTTAAAATATGTACAAAAATGCAGCAGGTGGATGATGTAGTGCTGTTACATTTTTCCTTTAATGTAGGAAAGTGGAACGTAATTGCATCAAGTAGTGGTTTTGAAATATCAGGTGTCCATTAGTGTATAATTAGTAAGTTAATGATGTGTTGCCAAACATGTGATGACCTCTTTTTCTCCATCAAACTTCTAGATACTGTAACTTATTGCATTAGCTTCTTGGAAAATGTGCACTGGTGGCAGGATGCTCAGCAGTGTGTTCTTGTAAGGCTCGTCTGGCTTTGGCCTATTTACATGGAATACTGGAAGCCCTGGAAGTGGACTGAAGGTCTTTGTAATGCTGAATATGCACGAAAATCTTAACTTTTGCTGTGCGTGGAGTACGTCTGGGCCCAGTAAGACTGGGCTAACTTAAAACACAGAGTGTAACAAAAACTAAAAGATCATCAATAAAAAGGGAAATTCTGAGCAGTCCATAGACAGAAGTGAGTCAAATTCTTATGAAGTTTACTCCAATGGGATGTAAGGACCTGAGACCGGGACCTAGCACCCCGTCCTTTTACATGCTTTTCTGTGGTACATACATAGTATATGATTGTCTGAGGGAATAATTAATTATAGACTTACCTTGATCTGTTATTCATATAGGACTGACTAGCTTAGGAGAGCCAGGTTACTCACCAAAGTCAGTCTCTTGCAATAAGTTTGAATCCAAACGCGGACACTTTAATTGAAAATGGTTGGTGATTAGAAAGGAATGCTCTTTTGTTCATTTCTGACATGGTATATTATGTTAGGTCAAGATCCTTTTGGCTCATTAATGAGATGACTGCACTGATGATTAAAAAATAATAATTAAAAAAATTGCTCTTTAGCTACAAAATCTCTATCTGTTTGGACAGCGAGTGTTGTCTAGGGTGAGCAATCGCATGTTCCATCAGAACCAATTCTGGCATTTGAATATGACCTGACAAATGGCTTTGTGCACATTTTAATATTATTCCAAGAATGATACTGGCTTTTGAAGTGCATCATGCTAAATGGAAGTTTCCCTGCACATTTCAGTGGGTAAAGTAAAATCTTATTTTAAAATTTCCTTATCATTTGGCAGCTACGCTTGAGAGGCTTGGCAGTTTTTTTAGGATAGACAGGTTGACTTTTGAATGCAAGAATTTATTGTCCCAAACCAAGCTTAGATTACCTTTATCTGTAAGTGTGTGGCATATCTTTTTACTCCCGAGTTCCTTTTCTTTGCCACGTTCAAGTGTTCCACTTATAACATCTCCCTCTGTTTTGATCACGAACTCTCACCATCATGCCTTCTTCCATGCTAGCTTTCACATAGATCTGCTTCCATCTCTTGAAAGATTAAGTGATCCATCTCTCTCTTCCTTTTCTTTTTGGATATAGTTAGTTTCCCCCAAGAAAAATGATGCTTGTCTCCTAATAAAGATGAGTTGTGTTATGTACTTCTCTGGACAGTCTTGTGGTGTTACCTTTAAGAAGTTGCATTTGCTAGTGTTGTTTTAAGGTTTACGGCTAGACAAGATATATCTCTTGCTTTGTTCGTCTCAATCTGAAAAGTCCTGGTGTTTTAGAGTGCTATACAGGCTACTACTCATGTTAAGAAATAAATATATACTGGGCCAAATTCTTGGGTTGTGTAACTCTGCATACGCTATACTTGTTTGGACCATGGGGTTTTTTATTTTATCTTATTACTTGCAGCATCAAATTCTTTAAGTAAAATTGTAGAGTGATTCAGAATTTTTCAGAATTTGCTGAGGAAGACAGGCTTGTAGCCAATTTCACCACCTCTGAAACTTACTCTTTTTGTGTTTAGCACAATATAATTGTAGATAAATAAAACTGAAAGCTTTGCAAATTATTCTCCTCCACTTGAGATTTGGGGGCTAAAGAGATTCCTAAAAAACCTAAAAGTTATAGAACAAAATGGTGCGGCTTTTACCCCAGAGGAACACAGAGGTACTTAAAAGCGTAAATGGGAATTAGAAAGTGATACCTTCTTTGCAGTGACAAAAACAACTGTTTGATAAACACAGGGGGAAAGAAAGAAGACTTTGTCCCCTGTTTAAGAAAATCTTACTAGATTCCAATCCACTGGAGAATCTATTCAAGAAAATTGTGGTTGGTTTGTGTGGAAAAAATGGCTGCTGTAAAGCTGTCAAGGTTAGCGTGACCCGTCAAGACTTGCAGATGGAAGTGCAAGTCGCGCAGCGTGGCTCTGCCTGGGGACCAGCTGTACCATGCACACCTCCTGAGATGCTGGAGGAGAGGATGTGCGTTTGGTACCATCTCACCTGTGTTTTCACCTGCCACATATGCTATTGAGGCAGCTTGCAAACAAGACAGGACTCCTTGACTGTCTGCACTGTCTTCCTAACATGTAGCCTTTTACATGGGCTAGTAGTTGCTGCTCTGGAAAATGGATGTGCTGATATTCTGCTCACCAGGTACAGCTGCTAAATAAGGTCCTACCAAACAGGATCACTGAGTTCTGTGCACTCAGCTAGGTAAATGCTGGTAGTCTCCAAATGCCACATTTGTGTTGAAAATGAGACAGGAAGACTGCAAAAACAACTTTCTGCAGTGTGAAATCTTTCTTTCTGAGCTAAATCACTTGATTTGGGACCTCAAATTGCATGTGAATGAGACACCTTGGCTTAACTAAATCCAACTTTGAAGTTAGCCCTTCTGGAATAGTGGGTTGGATTAGAGACAGCCAGAGGTCTTTTCCTATCTGAATTCTTCTATGGTTCGTCTACCAGTCCCGGCAGAAGACTCTCTATTTCCTCTAATAATGTTAGCCTTAGTGATTTCTATTTGGTTGTTGTGAAGAAATATCTTTGCTGTGAGAGTGGATTTCCATATATTCTCCTTTTGTTTTGATATTTATTTCAGGTGGTGGAGGGAGCAGACAGAATGTCAGGAACTGACAAATTTGAAGAAAGCTAAAAGAATAATCATTAAAACTAGGCAGAAAGTGGTGTCACCATTTGATGATTTAAGCGCTTAGAAATCTTTCCCATTTTGAGCTGGATGAAGCTGTGAAGTGACAAGTGATCAGGGTTTTTTTGATTAAGCTAGAAGAGGGAGGATTTGCCATATCCTTGTTTGAGAACCAAGTCAATTAAAACATGCCTCTGTTTTTAACCCCATTCCCCCTTCCCCACTTTAACTATAAATCAGTCAAAAACATGAGGTCATCTAGAAAAAGCAGATAAGACAGGCATGAGCAGTTAGGAAACTTGGGAAGACTACCTTAACTTTGAAATTCAAATTGTGTTAAAATTAATCCTTTCTAGCAAAACACTAATTTGAATTAATTGGTGTGTTATTTAATTTTATTTTCCCAGATAATACCACTTATTTTAAGCTTCCTATTTGTTTAAAGGCCTTATCTTTGATCAATGTCTGGGATATTCCGTAAGTAAGCAGGCTTTTTCTGAAGTGAAATATATGTCTAGAAAGTATAGTAAAGAAAATAAAGAAATCATACCTTTACCTGCTCTTTAAAAGACTATTTTTAATCTTGACATCCTAAATAACTGTTTAAATCATCTACAAGAAGAAATATATCAATACCATGATCTTATATTAAAAAACCCCACCAGATGTGACTGGCAGAGTATGTGTATTTATAGCTTCTCTATTGCTGCTGTAATCTACATTCATTTCTCCGTGACTCCACAGAGTTGTACAAGCAAGACTGCATCTCTTAAAAGCATTTGAATGATTACTTGTTCATGTCTGTGTGTGTAGTGAAGCAAGGGAAAATTCTTTTCCTTTCCTCCACTAATATACTCTGTAAATAAATACTGTGAAAAATTATCACCTCCTTGTTTGATCTACATCATGCATATTAATTCGGTAGAAAATCTGTGATCTCTTATGGCCTTGAATGAACTGATGCTTTTTTTTTTATTTTTCCTAGCTGTCTTTTTGGAAGTGGAAAATGCACTTTTAAGTTTTCTGTAGCAAAAGATGCTGTCAAATATTGTAAGCAGTTCAATTAGAACATGCTTATTTTAGAAGGTTGCTTAAATGAGACTTAACAGTAGGAAAAATTGGTGCTAACTCTGCTTTTTACAAGTGGTGCACCTGGGTTCTGATGCATTATGCTCATGTGAAGAGGACAGGACTGGGTCTTTTTGGAGCACTCATTTAGCTGTCGGCAGGTGATTAAGTGGTACTTGAATAGGTTCTGCAATATGTGGAAAAGTCTGATCTCTGGCTTCTTAAACTAGAAACTGCGAAGTAATAATGAAGGAAAGAAATACGTGGGATGTAGTTAATAATATTTTGGTTCTGCACTTTTCCCACTCTTTATTTTAGACTGCAAACAAACTGCGTCTTCAGTGAACTGGGATGATCAGCTACCTAGAGATATTCCCATTAAAGGTTTCTACTGCAATATCTTTTTAGAAACTCTTTTTTTAGTTTTCTTTAGGATGAAAATGTGCTGACAGTCACAGAGAAAAAAAAATCCATTCCCTGCTATATTTTCCCAGAGGATTATTTTTATTACCAATGTACATGAATTACAGTAGGATGCAGTAGCTAGATCAGGTATTAATGCAACCCTTCAGTGTAGCGTTTCAGCCCTGAGATTAATCTAAATCTACCCAGGCATCTAAAAGCAAATGAGAGGAAGTAGGAAATGAAGGCAGAAAAAGAAGGGGAAGAGGAGATCTATCTTGGGAGAATGATTTATATAGTTTTCCAGGATTATACTGTGATCTGTGAGCACTGAAATACAGACGCTGGATGCTGTAGAAATACAAACCAAAACATTACTTCAAGTGCCAAAAAGCCTTTTCTGCTAGCAGAGCGGGGTCCATGTTCCACTAAAGCATGCCAGTGACCTGTTTGTTCTTCATCTGCTTTTCCATAGCACATCGATGATGTGCTAGACAAGAAGCCTGAGCACTGCCATTTTCATTGGGGCAGGAACATTTGGGGAACTGTGGTCCAAGTCCTCATGTCTGTAAAGACAAGGCTGCCTAATTAGGGAAGGGTAAGACGTCAAGGTCACTAAAACTTGACTTCTCTGCTCATCTTTATTAATTGCAGAGCCCGTATCTTCAATTGTTGCTCAGCTTTCATCTTCCCCATGATTTTGAAAACATTTGGAAAACTAATTATTTTTTTTTTTTAGGTTTTGGTGTTTTAGAGGGCTATTATAGCCCACAGACTGGGAACCCTGAGGCAGACTCCTACCGCACTGAGCTCTTTCTTTCCCCTGCTTACGCTGGTGTGTCAAGATGACGGGGAACATTGGCACTGCCTTTCCCCATGTGAACACATAGTGCTTACTGCAACAGGGCCCCACCCTCACTGGGGGCCTCCAGATACAAATTAATAATGAATAAATATGATGATTACAATTTTTTTGAGCAGTCACAGCTGATCAAATATATTCCTACCATCCTTTAAAATGTAATTTTTTAAAAAAATCCACTTTTAAAGGCAAAATTAGCCACACAGCACCTAACCTGTTGTTTTTTGTCTCCTCTTAAGTAGCACATCTCTTTGCTGACGCTTGACTGCAGTGACTCATCATTCGAGGCTAAATCAGCCATGTAACGTAATGCAGCGTGACTGATTTAGCCAGCTCTGATGCAGCATGATGAGAGTAACTTGGACCAGGAAATTTCAGCTCCTTCCCCCTCCTCTCAAAGACTAAGAACAAAGGGAAAGTTAAACATCTTCCCAGCAGTTAAGTATTTTGCTTAGGGGAGAAGCTTTGTGTGTGTGTGTTTGTTGTCAGCTAAGAAGCTTGTGTTTAAGAAATAAGCATTAAGATCTTGAACCAGAACTATTGAGGGATCTGTCGGCAGAGCTTGCTAAAAACATCTGAATATAGCAAGTCTTTAGTGCCTTCATCACCTCAGACATTTACCCAAATGTGCAGTGAGGATTTTTGAGGATAATTCCTTAAAATATTACCTTGTGCTATATAATATACATTGCATTTACACATGCTGTATAGGCTCACACACATGTATAAGAAGTATATGCATTTAAGATGCCTGACTAAGTTACACCTGCACATCTCGTTGCCCTGCACCAGCCAAGCCACACTAGCTGCCTCGGGGGCAGATCTTGTGCCACTCGGGTCAGAAGCAGTAACATCATTCTGCCCAAACACCTTTTGCTGAGATTTAAGCCAAGATAATTTACTTCACGAGCTTAGCATGCTGAGCCACAGGAGCAGTCTCAGCTGATACATGGTAGCTTCTCAGGCCTCAGCAATTTGGTTGCGTGTCTGGGCTTTTATTCTTGAATGCTCCATGTATTTCGGCTGACGTGACTGAAGCTGGCTTTGCACACCTGCCACCGAAATTCAGACCAGACAGTGTTGCAGAAAGTCAACCAAAATGGTGGTATTCTGAGAAGAATCAGAGGAGGATTGGGTTCAGAGGCAAAGGGTGAGTGAGG
>NW_009259191.1:1094981-1111231 GCF_000687185.1 Egretta garzetta
TGTGTGGGGAAATCGGGTGGAGGCAATTATTGCTGAACAAGAGTGGCCGCATTTTCCAAAGGGGAAATGTACCCAAATAATCCTGTTCAAGGTCAGAGAATATAATTGGGTTGTTTATGAAACAAACAGGATCATTTTGAAATGGATACTAAAAGTGCAGAAAGCAGAGAGGTATGAAGAAGGAACTTTTCTAAACATTTGTGTTTCTCCAGATGTTTGGCTGAGCCATGTCAGAGAACTAAGCATGAGTGGCTCTTGCCGTTCTTTCCAAATTTAGATATTAGGGTAATGGTAAGGAACTCTGCTTACACAGTCCTTTCTTGCTTGAACATGATCCCTCACATCTTTTCTTACTGGTCTCGTTGATTTAGGAGTCTTGCAACACAGATTTTTTTTCTGTGTGTGTGCAGGTACTCTTTTAATCAATTTGAAGTGCTGGCCTCTGTGTCTGTATATATATATAAAATATACATTCTTTTCCTTGTAAGACAAGAGGTGCACTGAACAAAATGGGTTTGACTTGACAATTGCATAAAATCCTACCTGGGATCAGCTTCTGAGGCCAGAAAAATCAATCGTCGACCCCTAGTCTAAAAGAACATCCTGAGAGACTACATCTGATTTTAAGTTTTCCAAGAGTTTTGATTTGAAACAAGGTATTTCAACCTCAGAGAATTCAGCAAATAAGCTTCTCCACTTTCAAGTGAAAAGGAAAATTTCATTATAATGCATACAGATATTCTCCCCCCTTGATGTTCTGTGAAGGGTGGATGAGTGCCAGCACCTGTTTCTGCATAGATGTTAGTTCAAATCTCGCTCCTGTGCGGGATTGGTTTCCCACATATTGGTTTTGAAATATTTATCGATGGCATCTTTTCTCAAGATTTGCTTCACAATACCACCTAAAGATTTTTAGATATTAGGGTAATAATGATTGTGATCTACAGATTGCTATGCAGCCTGAAGAATGTCAATGCTGAGCACAACCAGAAACCGTTCAGCTGAACTGGATCCTGTTAGGTATGATGGTCAGCCAGCACAGCTGGGTTCAGAGTCTTTTGTGGGGCCAAAATTTATTTATAATTTTTTTCTGATAATTTTGTACAAGACCCATGGTGTTAGTTCCTTAAAGGACCTAGAAAAAAAAACCTGTCACGAATTTTGGTGTGGGTTTTTTTTGGTGTTTTTTTTTTTCTCTTATATGACCAAAAAAGTTAGGAGTAAGTGGAAAGCAGAGCTGTACAGTGAACGGTGAGGAACACAGGCATATTCTCCATTCACTTGGAGCCAGTCTTTCTGTCAGGCTTACAGACTACACACCACAGCAATGTGTATTGAATCTGAAAGAAATACCTGAAACTGGCTCTTTGTGCTCAAGGGTAGAGTCCAGTAACTATGTTTAATAGTAGGTATATGAACTTAAGGCAAGAAAACAGGATGGCATAAGCCATGCATTGACAGAGAGGGCAGAAGGGGTGAGGAATTGGTGTGTGTGGGTTGGGTTTCTGGTCACAGGAGAGGGTTTTTTGTGGATACAGGATGAGAAAAATGTTGTGTATAGCAGGGCAGATGCTCAGGAACTGAAAGGCTTCAGCAATTGCTTATTAAACAAAGCAGTATTCAAATAAGCTGCACTGATTTTTTTTCATCTAATGTTTTGTATATTTTCTTGAATTTGTATGTCTGTGCATAGTTAAAATGTTATTTTCCTGGATAGCTTCTTTAAAATCTGAGAGAAATCATATTTTAATGCGGTTTACTCCATTTAGTTTTGAAGCTTAAACAGCAATTTAAGTAATTCAATTGTCTTAATCACCTTCTACAAAAATCTTAAATATTTTTACATATTTATGTCGGATTTCTGCCAATACCTGCCAGGTACTTTCCCAACATACTTAGTTCATGAGAAGTAGCTTAAATATTAAGCACAAATTTAAGATGGTTACTGTGTACAAGTTAAATGACAGTTCTGGACTTTTTTCTAGTATTAAGCTTAATTGTTTCATATTGGTGATGCAGAATTTCATAGACCACAGCACACAGGCACTGAGTTCATGTTTCTGCTGCAGTCCTTTCACTACCTAGGAGTTAATAGTGAGTGGTGTTCTTCACTGTCTTGCTCTTCAGTGGAAATCCTGTTATTTATGCTTGTTCCCAGGGGCCTGGGGTTAGATCTGGGGTTTAACTCTATTGGGAGGTGATAGATGATCTGTTCTTGTCTTCAGCCGGAACCAAATTAAGCCCTAAATTCTTGTTAGGCCCACTCTATCCAGCCTCCGCCAGTATAATGTCTTTCCAGCCTGAGGCCATCTTCTGCCCACTGCTGCTCCTGTAGGGTGCGTGAATTTTATTTTGAAACCCGTGATAATTTTATTTAATAATTGTGCAAAGGTGCTTACAAAACTGTTCTAAGTGAGGGGTGACATGCTTGCGCAGCATTGCATAGCGTAGTGTAGGTTTGAAGAGTCCTCTGGAGATCATCTACCCTGCTCCCCAGCCAAGGCTGGGTTCAGTTACCAGCTCTATGGCTCATGAACTCTGTGTCCTTGGATAAGCTCTTGAACACTCTGTGTCCTCCTGTGCGTATGAGAAAGCTTATCTCACAGGTAGGGATTAATCAGTGTTCGAAAAGCAATTTGAGATCCTTGATGAAAGCCACAGTGTAAGAAGAAAATATGTGACCACACAGTATCATCTCGGAGATTATGATCACCACCATTTCCTTTCCTGAGCTTAAGGGAAAGTGGTGAGGGAGTTTGTAAAAGAGTGGGAAACATGCTTCTCTGTATGGTATTTATTTATAACACAAAGCACCAGCTACCCCTGAAACCCGTGTGTTTATCTTGCATGTGTGGTTATGTGGTTTTGGTTATCTTTGCAAAAAAAAAAAAAAAAAAAGGTCTATTCTTGCTCCTGAGACCTATTTAAGCGATTATGACCTAAGTTAGTTCACAACAACCATCCTTTACAGTGCTTAATCAATAAACCCTGAAAGCAAACTAATCTTCATTTACTTTTAGAGGCAACCGCAGGAAAGCAGGAATTGTCAGATAAAGCTGGGGATCAGCATTCCTTCCTCAAGGCCAAGGGTCAGATATTAGTACACAGACATTGTAAATATAGTTCGGTCTAACATGCTAAAATAAGGACAGGATATAGTGGAAAATTATACCTCCAGGGCACAACACTTTAATGCATGCAATAACTGATAAGATAAGCTGCTTTATTACCAAAAGAATGAATTTACAAACCATATATAATTTGTCTTCGTGCTTAGGGGAGTGAGGGAAGAGAGGGGACTATTAGGTGGAGATAAGTGGATCACTGGAATATTGTATTAATATCGTGCTGTTTCCTGAGGATATTAGGTGCATTAAGTGAGGGATGGGAGGCAGGATACCCTAGGTAAAACACGAATCATATAGATGTTTAGCATGGTTTGTTTCTTATTATGGGAAGTTTACTTCATACAAACTTGATTTCAGGATGGAGTTGTTGGCAGTTAAATGTGAAAGGGGGAGCGGATACTACAGAGGATTTTGCATCATGGGTTACTACCCTGCATGATGTAAATGGGCAAAACTCTGTAGATGCCTTCCCAGCATCACTGCAGCGTCTGTCTCCTAGCTTTAGAAATGCAATCTTTTGAAGTATACACATCACCTCCACATGAACAAACAGGCATGGAAGGCTGAAGTTTCTACTTTTGAAAAATAAACTTTGTGTGTGTTCACAATTAATAGAGGGCTAAAGGCAGTGACAGTATTTTATGTGGTGAGCAGTCTTAACCCCACTGTGCTTGACTCCTTCTCTTGCACCTCCATTTCTCTTCATTTCATCATTCTTCTTGCTTCCTTTAAACTGCGAAGCATTTGAATGAGGAAAGGATATAGTAACTGTACTTGTTCTTATTACGTACCTGACCTGTAGGATGATAAATATAGTGTTTCCTGTAAAATGTCAGTAAAAGCCTCTGTTAGTAGTTTCTTCCCTATTTTTAGTATTTTTGTGGCTAAATGAATGAAGGTGGCGGTGGATATGCATTACCTTTAGTTTGGCAGAGAGAGGATATGGATCAGTTGACCAGACAGTGGGTGGTTGCTGGAATGCAGGTTTTCTATATATGTTTCTAAAAGTAGTATCAGAATTTCCTTGCTGTACCCCAGCGTGTGTTCTGTGTGTATGTTGAACCAAATGCCAAAACTTCAAATTATTGTGCTTGAATCTTCCAATTTCTTGGCAATCTTAATGGGCAAAACCACCTGATTTTCTCTGAAGCAGCTGTGTATGGACTTGCATTGTACATATTACTTCTGAAAATTGGGACTAGCCTCTTTATTAATTATAAGAAAACTTGACATAGTGAAATTGATGACTCTGTTGTAATCTAATACTGTCCATATATAATTTTGAATACGCTCTCTGCAAATATCCCATTTGTCCACCATCTTGTTTGACTGGGACATCACTTCATTACAATTCCCTGCCAGAAGAAAAACCATTAGGTAGAGGGCTTTCACGCAGCTTTTCATCGGGTGAATAATTGACTTCCTAGTGGACCTATCTGATTTGGAGGCCCAAACTTTCTTGTAATATAGACTATATAAAAGTAGTATAAATCACAGTGGGAGATGAAATGATGCATTTTTATGCACTCCAAGAAAGAAAGAAAGAAACTGCAGTATAGTCAAGTCTTTTGATTGTTCACTAGCCAATTACCCATGTTATTTAGGAATCATTTTGACCTTAATCTTTTCAAAAAGCTCTTTTATATTTATATCATTCTACTTCTTAACTTCACCTTTCAAAAATATATATCCTAAATACAGTAACTGCTTTGTCCAATTTAAATATATTTCTCCTTATCAATTTCTTTTGCTGTGCCAACTTCCTCTTATTTTCTCTTCCCATCCTGGTGCTGTGGATAATTGACAATTGATAAGCTTTACAGAGGAGGTTATGATAACTTTGTGTTTCATTAGGCTGGAGTAATACAGAAGTGCTAGCCATGGATAAAAGACAATGGTGCAATTCTTGTCCCACAGAATGCATAGTGTGAGTTTTGACCAAAAGGTTTACACATAAAAGCAGAATTATAAATAAATTTATATAAGAGTATATAAATTACTTACAACTGTTTTGTCAGGTTGGGAAAACTTTTAGAAAAACTTTTCTTTTGCTGATGTACAGTAACTTACTGCTATACCCTCCTTACCTTGGTTCTTCCTTTTCTCTCTGCTTTGCTGTGAGGACCTTATTCTAATGGTGGACTAGGTGATTTTGGTGTTTATGTGCATTTATTTCAGAAATAAATGTCTTGAAAACAGGAAAAGACTTTGCAAGAAATAGTAGTGAGACAGACACAAAGGTTTGAGCAGTAAAATACTGAGACGTCTCTGTCTCTGAGGAAATTTTTCTTAAAAGTCTTTGATTCTGAAAGTTTACTGTCCCCATCTTTATCATCTATCTGGAGAGCTCAAATTGATCAGATTTTACATTTAGATTATTAACAGTCAATGTTAGCTTTTGCATCCTGTACTGTATTAAAGGCCATTAATATAGGCCATTTTGACTATTTACATTGTACTATTTAATTAAAAACAGTTCAAAGGATAAAATGGCTAAAGATGTTCAGGATTAGCTCTTGATACTCTGGAGAGTGAAGGTCAGTACACTGAGGCCTGGACTGCTGTTGTGCAAGTTCTCTAAATATTTGTTGAGACTTTTTTATGCTAAATTAAAAATCTACCATTGATAACTGTGTATGCTGTGGTTCTGAACCATCCAAGCGATTAATCCTAAATAAAAACAAACAAACAAAACACCCCCAAAACGAAACCTCAACAACCTGAAAAGAAATATGAAACATAGGAGATTATGAAATCAGTGAGGGCTTTTTAAGTATATGCCTATAGCAGTTGTGCCAGTGAGAGAATGAAAATGTGCCAGGAGCTGGCAGATATATCTAAATGCCCTCTAGGCATTGTAATGGGAACTTCAACTGGTTTGATCCTTAAAAACTAAAGAGGGTTTTCTTTTACCTCGGTTATCTGGATGCAAATTGAATATCTGACAGTTTTAAATCTCTGCGAAAAGCCTCAGAGAGCAAAAGTGGTTTTACTGTGGTGAATGTTGATGTGAGAAAGATTTGGGTGCTGGTGCAGATTATGAAATGGGTGTGAGTACTTGAGTCGAGCTCTTTGGGTATAGGTTTTGGATATAGGTTTTATAGGTATCATGACTACTATGGATGGTTGATCTCTTGGAGCCAGTTGTCTTGTAACTCCTGTGTGACTAGAACAATCTCTTTGCCTCTCCTGAAAACAATTCCTTTATGACCAGCTTTAGGAAGTTGATTATCCAGGTTCTGCCACTGGGGAATCAACCTTGGAAGAGTTTATGAAGTTATAATTAGGTTTCTGCCTGAGTTTCAAATTGTACAACTTCCATGGATATATATGCAGTGCATTTTGCCTGGTTTCAAACTCCTGCCAAGTTCTTGCCTCAAATTTAAGACATCTGTAGGTAGCAAAAGACAGCAGAGCATTTTAAGTTAGACAGGGGAAAACTTATTACAGGAGACATATTTCTACTGTCAAAAGCTCAGCCACCAGTCATCTGTAACCAGATTCCCCTTGGCCACCATTGAACAAGGTCATCACACCTCAGTAATGAGGATAGTCATGGAGGGTTTATTTTTAAGTTAGTTCATCTTAGTGGTGTTTTCCTCATAACTTTAGCTTCTGAGTAAGACGAAATGAGCAAAGAAAGCATTCATGGGGGTTCAGTGGATTGATGCCCTGGATTTTCAACCATTGAGACCTACCTTCAAAAACTAGTCTGACTTTCAGATGAAAATGAGCTTGCTACCTGCCTGCTCTGATACTGGATTTTGCACCTTCAGTAAAAATGCTGCAAGTCTTGCCTTGACTGACTGCTGGCAGGTTTGCAAAGGGAGACATGCTGCTACTCAGGTGTTTGCAATGATAGATGCTGTGTCAGTATTGTGGAGCCATTGGTCAGGAGTAAGGTGAAATGTCAGAGTCAATCTGTTTTAGAAAAAGCCACTTTCTGAGGAGGGCTGGCTTCCACAGGATTTTTAGCAACACATTGTCCTTCCCCAAATACATCTAAACGTAGTTTTATTTTTATCCAACCAGGAGAGATTCTCTTATCCCCCCACTTCACCTAGCTTTCTCCTCTTAGGTGCGTATTAGTCATTGACTGATGTACTCTTGTGAAGAATAGCATGACAAGGACATCTAAGCAAACTACATTGTCATTAGTATAGCATGTTGTACTTTTTTTTTTTTTGTACCTGCAGTGTTCAGGCCATATTTATAACTGTGCTTGTATGCAAGGAATGGAAACCTCTTCTTTATTCTTATTTCAAGCTGATGACCGATACCCAAAACTGTCTGAAAAGACACTCCAGGTGAATGTTAAAAGACCTATGTGGTGTGTTCCTTTTCTTTCCATCTTTTGCAGCAGTGTGGATTCATGTCTGTTGTGGGACAATAACCTCACGGTTCAGGAACAGGTCCCACTTACAAGTTTCAGATGCAGTTTGAGTTCAATGTTTTGGCTTTGTTTAGTGGCCCCAAGAGATCTCCCTGAGCTCAGATGATCTGAGCCTGTCCTTCTGGGTCTGGGGACTGAGAACTCTTTCCTCTGATAGATGGGCTTTCAACAGATGGCACCCAGCAGGTCCTGCATGCATGACTGTATTTCAAAAAGGAAGGAAAAGGATTCCTTATTGGGGCTACAGAAAGGAATCATCCAGCTTTTATCTACAGAGAACGTTAAGAGGAAACTGTACTGTGCCTGATAATTCACCACCAAATGTATATCCGCATGCTTGAAGTGACTTTCTCTTGGCCTTTCTTTGCCAAATCCTTGGGACAGCATCAGGAGATGTGTGAGCTTAATGTTAAACTTGGAATGTTCATATATATATATATATATATATACACACACACACACACACGTGACCCCTTAACTGACAGTGTTATGCAGCACTTCCGTTGTCCTTCCTTCTGCTAGCTAGAATAATCCGTCTGGGATTATCCATCAGGACAACCCATGTGAGGCACAGGCCTGTGGAAGTTATGGGATGGTCGTGTCTTTTAGGATACTGATGCACATGAATATTGCTTTTGCCAGGATCTGTCACCTCGTTTCCATTAATGTAGAGTTAGATTTCAACAGCAGGCAAACTTGTGTTTACCATGGTAGTACTTGCCCTGTTGACAGTGCTAAGTGATTCTTAAGTGTTCAGTAAATCAGTGAAATTTTCTGAACAGTGGGAAGTTTCGATGTCATTAACAAAAGATGCATGTTAACTAGCAGCTGCAAATTAATTAGAAAAATATAGTAAAGTCTTTCCCCCCCCCCCTTCTGCTGCATATTGTGTGTACCTCTCAGTCTTCCACAACAGCAGGGATGGCCAGTGCTCCAAAATGTCTATAGCGTTCAGGATCTGAATGTTCCAATTTTCCAAACATTGACTTAGCTTTTTATGTCCTGCACTGGCTGCTCCCAGAATATTATGGGTGAGAGCGTTGCTTGCCTTACAATTCTTTTCCCTGTCAGTTTTCATATCGTGCCTACCTGGGGTGTGTATGAACACCTTTCAGTTCTGCATTAGCCAGGACGACCCCATGCCTGTCTCTGATCAGGGTGCAGTTTTGCCAAATGGGCTTCATTTGTGCTGAGGCTACCATCCAAAAATAGGCAAATGGGATCAGGGAAGGCAAGGCAAACAGCATTAAACATGTAACGATACCAATTAATGAGTGCTTGCCTCATGTTTTGGAATACAGGAAACCATTTCACAAACCTGCTTGGGTTGTGTTTAAACAATAACTGCCTACTTTCTTTTAAAGGGAAACAATCTTACTTTATTTCCGTTTGCTGCTTCTAGCAGTGTCAGCTTCTTTAATTATTGCTATTTAATTATGTCTTAGCATTTGAACTCTCCTCATTAACCTTCATCAGAGTGAGACACCTAGGATAATGCAATGGCAAAGCCAACATCTTGTGTAATTTTTTTTTTTTTGCTCCCTCCACCCCCTTCCCAAATCTCTGGAATTCATTAATTGAATGTTAGAGCATCTGGGCCACTTAAGTATTCGAATCATGCAGCAACATGGGTAGTGTTAGCCTGCTATGGCTCAATAAACCTCTCATTCTCTTGTTCACGGTTCATTTGAATTTTGCAGAAAACTCTGGGAAAAAAAAAAAATGAGGCATTCAAATAAAAATGGTGCAGATAATGGTAGGAGGAGATGAAGAACTCAGACAAATGTTTACCCTAAGTATCATGTGTATGTGGCACTGTCATCCCTCTAATTGAAAAAGGGAATGGGTTTTAGAGCAGAAACCCACAAGCCAGAGTACCCAGGCTCTATTCCTGTGTGACCTTCAGCTGTCACTGTAGCTGTCCTCTCTATCTGAAAGCAGAGTTTTTATTTTATGCTGCTAAAGTAGCAGAGCCTAATTTCTTATTTGACAAGTGCTCTAAGATCCTGGGAGGAACAGTATAATAAAAGTGCAAAATAAAACTATATGTGGCAGTATTACTCCTGATTCTAATGGATTTTAGTAGGATCTTTAATCCCTTTATCTACCATGAATAGATGTATTGTCTATAAAAGAAACTTTAAACTGTTTCACTTCACTTTGGTAACACCTTGGTAATGCAAATATGCCTTTAGAATGTGTCTCATGATAGTGGAAAATGAAAGTGCGGGAATAAAGCGTAATGACTGTAATGGGTGTTCTTTAATGCGGTTGCTGGACCTAGGCAGGACTTCTGCAATCTTCCTCCAGTTCTTTCCTCTCTGTACCACACAAAGCTGGCTTGTGCCATCTTTTGTCCCACCATAGCGTATTCCCAAGGCCTGGCTTGGATTAGGCCATCATGGAATAAAACGTAGGCTGTGTTAAGCCTAACAGAACCATATCTGTGAATTGATCTGAGGTTTTACTCTGCTCCCTCAGCTGTAAAACTGTGTAAAGCAGAAGCAGGATGATGCTTTCACATTGGGAATTGCTTGTGGTTAAGTATGGATATAGTAGCAATAGGAAAGGGCTGATCTTTATTTCACAGAGGGAGAAAGGAGGAGAGGCTGAACTAAAGATTCGTTTTAGCTAAATATGAGCATTTACCTGAGCTGCCCAGGTCGGAGGCTCTGGGCTTGCTTTGCAGTCAGTGCAAGGAGGCTGGAAGCTGCAGAGGGTGCCTGATCCCACTAAGACTTGCTTTGCCCTCTGGAGGTAGCTGGCTCATTACTTAAATACTTAAAGCCAGGTGGCATGAATCCTGGCATACCCTGGTTGAAAGCCAGGGTACAAGAAGGCAGTTAGGTGCCTGACTCCTCCTTTATCACCTAAATCCCATGGATTCAAAAAGGACAGAGATTTTTTTGAGTATCTTCTTGGATCTGTTCCTGCCTAATCTCTTTCCTGCAGCCTCCGGTCTTACTTTGTCAGACTTTGCTCTCCTGTATTTTTCCAGGGAGCCAGAGGAACTCTCCATTCCTCTGCCTGAGGCTACGAGTAACCTTTTTTCCATGTAACATTTGTTGCTAGTGCTGGCAAAGGAGCTCTCACATCAGCTTGGCTCTGCGCTGTTTGACTGCTGGGACCGATGTACAAACCTCACCATTGTCAGCACGCTGAAGATATCCAAGGTTTCTACCTGTAAAAGCCAAGCTGAACGGGAGAGGATAGGTCTCCTTTGAGCTTAGGATCTGAGGCACCGCGCCTGACCCAGATATAGTTATGGGTTGCTCAGCCATGCAGTGAAACGTCTCTGCTTTTCTTCAGGGGAAAGTTGTGTTGTGCTTTTCAGTGGCTGCATCAGGCTGTTGGATGCCGTGCTGGCACCCCTGCAGCTCATACCTGCTGAAGAAGTAGCATCCCTACTGAGACTGTCACTGTTTCATTTTGGCTGCTTGTTATTTCTTGCTGAACTTGGTGCTTTGGATATTCCAAGGACAGGTTCTTCCTCTCCCAGTCCTTGATAATTAGGAGTCTGGAACAGATGCTTATTTTGTCTCTCTTCTTTACTGTTTGCATCCCGCATTTGTTGAGCTTCACTTAGGCTCACTTTCTCTCCGCCCAGAGATAACTGAGTGAAACCTCCCCTCTAGAAACCTCTGACCTTGCCTCAACAAAAAGATCTTGCACTACCCTGAATGAGGCTGTTCAAACCCAGGCTATTTCACTGCTTTCCTTTTGTTAAGAACTTGATATCCCCCCCCCTCGCCCTTCATGCAGAATCAAATAGTTTTCCTTTTGCATCTTGTCTCTTTTTTTTTTTTTTTTTTTCCTTCCTCTTTCCTTGTCTGAAGCTGAAGTGGAAAAGAGGAGTGCAAGAGCCATGAGCAGTGTAAAGAAAATAACAGACTACTCTGCGTCACTAACTCTGCAGAACAGGCCATGGGTCAGAGACATTAGTCTCTTAACTGCCGATGGCCAGTGTTTCATATTTTGTATTTGTCTTTGCTGTTATTTATCCAATGTAGAGACATGCATTTTTTGACAATCACCAGCCAATAATTCCACATTTGTCAAAGAGAAAATGAGATAATCATTGTGTGGCCTGGTATTACTGGAAGGGCAGATTAGATTTGCTCAAAAACGGTGGCATTTTATGGTTACTTTTGTGCTCTGTAAATAGAGGAAGAGACAGATTGAAGAGATTACTTTACAAAAAATTCCATTTCAAGTCACTGGGGAAGCAGGTAACCTTCAGATCTGAGCTTTGCATAAGAATGCAGTGGAAGAGAGAGGATTTCTATTAACACTTCCAGCTTCTTTAAAAAAAAAAAAAACCCAAACACTCTCTGCCGCTCTCCATCAACCTTCCTCCCTGCCCATTTTCTCCTTTCCACCCACCTCATCCCCTGGCAGTGCTGTTAGAGATGAGCCAGGGACTCAGGGCAGTTCCTTAGCTTAGGCAAGTAGTCAGAGTTCCATTGGCTTCAATGGAGCAGCAACAATTTATGCTGGCTGAAGGATGGTCCCTTGTGGTTTGAACCTGACTCAGTGCTTTGGGGTTTTTTTCTACAGTACTGGGATTTTTGTTTGGTTCTCTATAGTGACAGAGATCACTTGTAAAGTTTGCACCTATATCCAAAGTTTTAGGCTGTTCATGACTGGGGTATTAATGTTTTACAGAACGGTTCTCAATCAAAAGTTGGGTAAATTGGTTTGGATAGATGGTAAGTCTGATTTCTGATAGAAAAAAATCTATGGATGTTTTAAGACAAACAAATAATAACAAAAAAAAAAAAAGCCTAGATGTCAGAATCTGTGAGGGAATGGCTGGGGAAAGGATCCCCTTCTGTGTACTATGTGCTTTTCTAATTCTATAGTGACTATTGCTGGAGACAAAGCAGGAGGCTAGATGGGCCTTTGTCTTATCTGGATCGTGTGTCATCAAATCAGATGATTATTCTCCTGTTTATGCTTAGATTGTGAAAGAATGGAAATATTCTGCCAGTTTTGTGACAGCATTTGAGGAAGGACTGTGTTTTTATGCAGAGCATAATCCAGTGCATGCCTTATTTCTTTAGTGAGGAGCCAGTACTGCCACTGTAAAACTGCTCTGATAATATTGATTGCTTTCCTGCAAAACCAAAAAAGTTCTCTTGTGACTATTTGCATAATTTTGGGTGACAGCTGAGTAAAAATAGGAACTTCTGGGTGCTTGTTAATCCAAATATCAAAACTATGTTTGTCTTTGCACATGAGCTGTCCACCTGCATGGGACCATTTCAAGAGCAATAAATGAAATCAGATCACGGTCTATCATCCTTGCCTGTACCCACCACAAAAAATAGAGACAGTCAGGGTAATATAGTTGTGTGTCAAGCTCAGTGTGTACCTATTGAAATATCCAACATACTATATATTTATTTTTATAAAAAAGATTAAAGTATGTTCTTTCATCACTGTTTTAATTAGGTTTAAATAAAAATTATTTTTATGCACAGGAGCCACAGATGGAATGTTTGCTTTTCCAAATACTTCAGGTGATTGCTCATATTGCCCAGATTTGTCATATTTAACTTATTTCTGCTAAGCTTTTTAACCTTCAGAACTGAACCACCAGTTTCTTTGACACCGATCATCTACCTGGTGCAGCAAGCTACATGGATTCCCAGTTGCAGTTTACGCTTACCTTAGTGACAGAAATTTCAAGTAGTAAGATACTCTTCTGTGCTGGCTGGTCTATAAGCACGCAGGGGAATCATGGATCTATTGAAGTCAATGGCAGAGTTATCTTTTTGTCCACAATTTCATGCTCAGGCAGAAATATTACTTACGTGAAAGGCCTGAAAATATAAATAGGCAAGACAGTCAGCTAAACACGGGAAAGGGAACTGAAAGGTCAAGGCAGGCTGTTGTTTGGGCTGTGGTGAATCTCTGTGCCAAAGGGCTGCTGGAGCTGGTGTAGGTTTCGTCAGCCAGTTATGAGGAACTAGTTTTTCATCGCAGTCCTCTGGACTCTCTCCTTTTGCTGAGGTTGTCTCACTTCAGAAACAGGAGATGACCCTTTTACTTGTTTGTGGTGGCATCTGGGTGCCCTCTTTTCTACACCTCCTTACCTCAACAACCCCTCTGTAGAGTTAGCTGTCCAAATATGAGCTGAGTAGTGGGTCTCATGAGAAGTTCGGTGTTTCTTTCTGGACTACAATCTTCTTTTGTCACAGTATTTTTTCATTTAATTCCTTGGTCCAGCTGTTGTAGTAGGTAACTTCTAGGGTTTCACAGAATGGTAAGGGTTGGAAGGGACCTCAGGAGATCATCTAGTCCAACCCCCCTGCACAAAAAGGTTTGCATTGCTATAACTCAGTGGTCTGGTTGCTAAGTAAAAAAGAACCTTTTTTCTTCTTTTTTCTAATCGAGGAAAATTTAACTTTGTGTAAGTTCTGCACATAAACAGAGCAACCGCTGTAACTTATGTCTACTGTTGAGGTTGTTGGTCCTGGCAGCGTCCTGTTGATAGGCCTCCTGGTGTCAAGTGCACTCACTTTCTCAATATGAAAAGGAATTTATATTTGTAGTGAATATTCATACAATAGACATGGGTGATCCACAAATAAAACAAAGGTTTTTATCCTCACAAAAGCAGTACCGTGAGAATTAATGTGAAGGGAATCCTATATCACACAATTCAGAGTCTATCTCATCACAGGAGCCAACGGGTGTAATTCTGCCCAAATTGATGGAGTGGCTTTCATTTACCCCAACAGTGAATTTGTTACCTACCCAGCCAGACCTAATACTTTTTGACATGAATAGATGAGAGGATCAGTCCATTAATGCAGAAGATTTAGTAGCTATTTGGTGAGTTTTTGCCATCTTTGACATTTCAGAATGGAGCTTAATGATGCAGCAGTTTAGCATAAACAACCTGACTGCATGGGGACATTTCTTTTCCTTTCTTTCTGCTGCCTTCTCCGGGCTTGGCATTCTCAGTGTGTATGTGACTTGGGACAGTAGGGTCCCTTTTCAAGTGCACCTACAGGCTCTGCCGCAGCTGTTAAGCTTTCTTTGTGAAGCAGGAGCTCTACAAGGGCACAGGTTAGTCAGTTTTTCAGAGCTTAAAATAATCCCGTTTCCCTGGTTCCTCAGAAGATGTTGTGTTTAAAAAAATAAAATAAAATAAATTACACACTTTAATAGAAATACTTTTCCTTCATTAAATTAAATCTCTAAAGCCCAATAGCATTTTCAGTGCTTATATGAAAATGCCAGTGGGGATTTGAGATTAAAAGCGGTATTTTTGTACAAGTCAATGAAGATCTCAATAGGAAAGAACACTCTTCAAATATAAATTCCTCCAGTATCGAGAAAGACAGATTTTCTACTTAGGTCCTTGATAATACCTCTCCCAGCCTTGTTATGAAATTCTGTTTTCACATATCTGATATAAGGCTGTTACACATTAGCTCTCTATTTAATGAAATCTTATTAATGGTGCCTTTTTTATTATAAAGATATGCCAAGCTACTCAGATTTAATACATGTTTAGCAGTAAACATGAGGTGCTATGACCCATTTGTATGCAGCTCTGGTTCTCTTTTTCCTATCCAAAAAAAAGGATTAAATGGCATATTAAAAATAAAAGCAAAATATATCCACTGTTGACTTATATTGGTATCATCTGGACATACGTTCCCATGATACGTGTGATCCACAGCTAGAAGAATAGAAAAGGAATATATTAAACCCCAAATTCTCAAGAAAGGTTTGTGTTGGTTTTTTTCCCTCCCTCTTCTGATGTCTCCTATCCATTCAAGCAAAACAACCCCAACAACTTAAGGTCTGCATTTTTGTAGATAAAATACTGAGTGATCAAGGTGCAGATTTTGGGAATGTGCTTTCCAAACTGTTCCCCAGTGAAGGGAAGAAACAGGCATAAGTTGTTTTTAGTAATAAATACGTGCAGATGTAAAGGGTTTTTTCCATTCAAGGATCTCAAAGCAATGTTATAAAACCAGGTAATCATTACTAGTGTTATTAAAATGGAGGAAAATAAATCAAGAGTTGTGAAAACAGATGTCTGAAAAAGAAGTGTGGGTATGCACAGTCCCTGTGCCAATTTTGAAGGTATCCCATTTGCTGCTTACAAGAATCACCAGCCCTTCAGTAGTCATCTGCGCTTGTAGAAAAAGCAAAGAATAAGATTTACAAAAGCAGCCAACTCAAGGCACCCAAATAGAGCATACTGAAGAACAGACCTTGAATTCTGTCCATATCTTAAATTCACTTGTTTTGTCAGCACTGAGAAGGTGCTCTCATTCTGGATTCTCTGCTAGAGTTAGACAGGCAAGTTGAAGATGACTGGGAAAGAGACACAACCCCTGTAATTTTAGGCTTTCCAAACTGTGTCTTCTAAATTTGAGCCTTCAGAGAGGGCACATCCTCAGGCTTTGGGGATGGGAAGAGGCTGTGATAAAATCTTTGTCATCCAAGTCAATATTCATGGGGTTAGCTGTTGAACAAGAGCAATCATGATCCTGTAAACTAGCATTCAGGGTGTCAACATGGAAGGATGGAAAACCAGATTCTGGTCCATATGTTATTTAATGCTATGTACTTTAAACACATTATATCGCAGGATTGTTTCTTTTTTAGGGTACTCCTGGAAGTGCAAATGTAGTTTTAGATGCCTTCAGGCTGAGAAAGGGTTTTGCCTGGGGACTTCCCACATGCTGGGTAAGTCTGCTGAA
>NW_009259191.1:1111250-1170899 GCF_000687185.1 Egretta garzetta
AATCAGGGATTGTTGCTGCTGCTTTTTTACCACTGTGTTTTTATGGTGCTCTTCCATCAGGTACAATTTGGAAATGCCTGCTAAAAATGGTGGGAGAGGCAGAGGTATGTGGATTTCTGGGTGACTTAGCCAAAGGGAGGGCTCTAGTTGCCTCTGGATACTGATATCTCCTGAACTAAGTGATAGCTGAATGCAGTTTTTGAAGATCTAAACTGTGGACTTAAATGGGATTTAGGCTACTTTAGTGGCTAAATCTGTTTGTGGATTTATTCTTGAGTGTCTTTTGAAAGGTTACTCATCAGTTCAGTGGAAGAGCAACAAAAAGAACACAGGATTTTTGACTTCTAACCTCATATTCAGACAATGCTGCATCATGTGTTTGATAAAGGACAGTGACCTTCAAAAAGTTTTCCATCATTTTAGAAGCTTTCTCAAAATTAGGACAGGGGTCTGGGCTCAGCCTTGACAACTTCTGAAAAGTCTCTCCAGGGTTCAGTCCTAAATGTCATCAGTGTGGACATGTCTGGTTTGAAAGTTTAAATTCTGCAATAAGGAGAAAATCTGCTTGAACTTAATGGCACGGAAGCTTTATTTTTTCTTCTCTGCCTTGGAAATGTGCAGGACTGCATTACACCAGCACTCTGGAAACAAAACTGCTTAAATCCACTCTGACTTTTGCGTGCTGTCTGTATGCTAATAATTGTGGCTAATGGGAAGATAGCTTCTACAATTATTATAATCAATAGATCAGGAATGCAAAGATAAAGCAAATTAGGAGTAATCTGTTCTCTGTTTCTTCTAAATCAGTTCATAAATGAAAAGACAGTCGTTGCAAGTGCTGACCCAGCTTTTCATTCAAATCAAGCTTTTGTGTCATTTACTGGTAAGGCCAGCAAGGTTAAGTCCATCAGTTGCTGTTGTTGTTTTTCCACTTGTCTGGAGAATCTCTATTAATTTTTCTTTCATCTGAAATGGCTCCAAATAGCTCAAATGTTTTTGACTGGAGAACAGTATGGTTGGGTAATGTGGCTTCCATCAGAGATGTGGGTCAGACCAAGCAGGGACTGTCCCCACAGCCTGGTGGGGACAGGGAGGTGTGGGGAGATGGAGTACAGATGTTTTGCTGGCAGTTAAGCCAATGATTTAGTAGCCTGTGTTGGGTGAGCTGTTTAACCCATCTTTGCTTTAAGTATTCATCACTTGAATGGGCTTGAAATTGCTTTTCTCTTACTGACAAAGTGCTGCTTGAAAAATACCTGTGCTATAGCCTGAGGGATTTTTAGGAGGTATTATCAACTCCTGTGCAATTGGGGGACACTTAGCACAAACAGGGATGTATGTGGTCATGTTGTGTTCGCTGATATTTTTTTTTAGCTCCATGAGGAACCCCAAGGTTGCCTGTTTGCTTTGAAGTCTACCTTTGATAAAGGGAAGTAGTTTTGGATTCCAGCTCAGCTGAAGGTCATTAACATTCTCCTGCTGTATTACATGCAGATTTTCCTGGCTCACAAGAATAGCATTACATGGAGTATGCATTCTATATCAGCAAAAGAAACGCATGCATGCAGAGATATAGCCAGGGTTTATAGGCTTATTAGAAGACTTATAAACAGCCCTCTCCTCCACCTCCTCTGTCCTTATTTATGTACTTTCAACAGATTGGGGTGAGAAGGGTTGTTTATCCTTTAAATAACTTAAAATCAACAGCATAGTCTTTGATCTATCACCACCCTGTATTGGCTGACCCTTGGGTGCACTGAGAGTATTTGGGGGTAAATACATATGCTCAGTTCTGTAGCCTTGGCTCAAGAATTCAAATGCCAGGCAGCAAAATTCCTTATAGTGAGGGAATGGGGATGCAGCCCTCTTTCAAATAGGAAGTGCTGAGCAGCCAAAAGTGTATCAAACGACATAGGCATGTGTGTTGAAATTTCACCTATATTTGTTCGGTAACTTTTGTACCATGAATGAGGCAGGAAGATACAGGTGGGCAGGGAAGTTACTTAAAGGTCATGGAAGTGATTTTTCTTGCACCTTTTTCATTTTTCGTAGGTCTTGTGGAGTCTGCAAAGCAAATGCAGCTGGCACCTTTGATAGTGCTGGATGGATAAACATAACACAGATGAATTGCCAGTGGCAAAGTCCTAGGCTTTATGCTTCTTTTGGCATTGAGTAGCTCCTTGAGTTCAAGCCACTTAATTAAAGACCAGTCAACAATGTGTCAATGCTGATGGAAGCAATGACACCATCTCAGTCTGTGGCATCCCTCTGTGATGTCAACTGCCATCTGAATTTTTTTTCTTCTCTTAATTTTTTTTTGGTAAATATCCCCATTGTGCACACTGACTCACACTTTGTATTAATGAGAAATGTAAGGCTTTAAAAAAACAATTGCACTGTAGCCTCATTACTATGAAAAATCCATTACGTAGAAGTCATTTGTCAAAGCCAACTGTTTAGTTGCTGTAATTTACATATTTATCAAGTTTGATTGGAATGTAATGACTTTGACTTTCTTCATTTTTTTTAACCTTTCTAACCCTCTTTCCATGAAGAGGGCGGTTGTTTTTTCTTTATGGGAAAGGGCAAAACATAATTCAATTTACATTCACTAATAAATATACATATTAATGTTTCAAATAATGTCAATATTTTTTTAATGTTGGAAACGAGTTACACTTCCACGGAAATTGGTGTGGGATCTTACCAATCCATGAAGTTTTTGTCTCTACCAAGGCATCTGGCTGGCAAAGAATAGGGAACACAACACTCTGTAAATGAGATAATGAGTGTCAAGATATGCAGTTAATATTGGATCTCCATAATTCTTGTAGTTGAAGGATCAGACACGCATGGGTTTCCAGCATAATCACATGATTTATTATGGATGATTACCTTCATTTGCATCTGATGCTGGGAGGTTTGTGACAAAGCACCAACTAGAAGCATTATATTCCCTTGAATACAGGGCTGGAGACCCAGGAGGCTGCTGAGGACACTGATCCACACGAGCATCTTACACCCCAGTGAGCTGTTACAAGGCAGACAGGCGGAGGTGAGGAGAGCTTGCTGTAGCAGCTGATACTGGGAGTTGTTAAAGCTAAGCAGTGTGGCACTGCTTTTTTGCAACTGGCCTCAAGTGAAGAAATCTCTCCCCCCTACTATGGAAAAGACTAAAAAATATGATACAGTAGCTGCAAGAATGACAGGTGAAGAGCAGAATGCCAGCTCTCATCTGAGCATTGAAACTTTCTCTATAAAAAGATCGTAAGGACAGGAGAATTGAGCAGATCTGTGCTGTGCCTGAGTGTAAGGGTTCATCTGAAGGGGTCAGTTAGTTCTTCTGGAATATTCTATGGCCTGAGCAAAAGCTAAAACAATGCATACAAAATTAAAGCATTTTAAAATATATACACATCAAGGCAAGAGGCAAGTGAGAAATAGATTGAAATTCAGTAAAAGAAATTGGCTGAATACCAAGAAAAATATCCTCAGGGTGAGACAAGGGAATAGTTTTCCACAGAAATTGGGTGATGGCCAGGTGAGGATGGTCTAGATGAGCTAAAAGGTCCTTGCCAGATCAAATGTGGAAGGGGAATACAGATATTTTAGCGACTAGCTTTGAGAGGCAGTGAATATCAAGCAGCAGGTGGCCAGCCACAAAACCAACCTATGTGACAAAAAATGATCTGTTATAGAAGCTGTGGCATCCAGTTTGTCAGCCCTTTTTCTGTCCTCTGCTGCTTCACAGCATCTCCCACTTGACATTCCTATCTTTGACGTGTCCCATCCTTTAAATAAATGATGACTGAGAGTGATCCCCTTGAGCTTCAACTTGGAGCGTGTTTTTATTAATTTATTTCTTGCTGTGCCAGGTTTCTCCCCCTCCACTTTTAAAGGCTCCTTTGACTTTAATTAAAATTCTCCATAGGCTTATTGCCTTGAGAGAGAGAGAGAGAGAGTGTGTGTGTGTGTGTGTGTATAAATTGGTTTTAACAGTTTGCTGACTAGATCCGGTTTACAAAGCTCACACAGCCTTCCAGCATGCATGTACGCAGACAACAAAACGTGTTTTCACATACGGGCCATGCTATATTGAATGACTGAAATTTATTGCTAACTAATGATGGGACAAAAAGGACGATTAGGATTGGTAGTCGCTTGCATGCACGTGAAGCTAATGTGGTGCTTACAGAGATCTTGGGGAAGAATTATGTCTGTGAGAGGAACTGTTCTTGGTTTGATGTAAGGCAGGAAGCAGACACGGCAGGTTGGTTAGAGTGGGAGAAGGTTTTATGTGGCTGGGTGGAACTTAAACATCTTTGCGATAATTGGTTTCGCAACAGAGGGGAAAACATTAAGCAGCATCTGAGTAAGAACGGCAGCTTGCTTAATACTTGGCCCTTAATGAGGATGCAAAGTACCCTACTCTGGGCATGCATCTCACCTTTTTCTTATGAAGGAAAGGACAAGGGTGTCCAGGACTTTCTCCTGCCAGCCTGTGGGATATGCAGTGCAGGTCAAAAATGCTTAGCATGCTTCTGTCTGAGGTTGTGTCTGTGTCACTTGCTGATGCTGGAGTCATAGTCAAATGTGAGTAGAATACATACAATTTAGAGACTCCTCCCAAGCCACAGACTCGCTGACATCATGTCCCTGTGATTAAAATCTGTGAAGAATCGATGAACGAAAGCTAGGGCCTAGCAGTGTGTCCAGGAGTGGTCATCCCGCTGCTTTTGAAAAGGGGACACTTTCCACCCCATTGTTGCCATCCCCCTTACAATAAAAAGAACCCATTTCTCATCTTGATTCAAAACCAATGTCTAACATTACAATAAAGGAGGTTTTGCTTCTGGCTGGTTTAGGGATGTGTGTGAGTGTTTCTGCCCTGAGGGTAGTCTGCATCCCCCACCTTGCTTGAGGTATCACAAAGTTTTAATTTGGTGTGTAAGAACCTCTACTGAGCATCATAATTTTTGGTGCTGCATGTTCAGGTCCAAAATCTGATTTCAGGCAAGCTGTAAACACGAAGAAAAGCTTTCACTGGTGTCTTTTTCTTGTCTTGCGGGCCCAAGCGTCCCTCTGAAGAGAGTGTTGGTGCTTCCTGGAGAGGTCAGTGTCACATTCTGAGGAGCGCTGCTCTTCATGAATCTCATTTCAGCAGGTTGCTTTTTATTGACCACTAGCTCGGCTACCAAAGAACACACTGTCATAGTTCAGTAAAGGCCAAAACCTCTTGCAGAACACCTTGCACATCCTGCTTGGGATTACTGCTTTCAAGCCAGGTCTTGTACACTGAAGGCTTTATTCTGCTTAACCCTGTCAGTCCTTCTCCTTCCTCCCAGGGAGGGTCAGATGCAGCAAAAAAAAAAAGAAAAATAATGATTTCCTATGTACTGTAATTGAGCATGGAGTGTCCCCACTTCTTTAAATCAGTGTTTTGGGAAGAATAAGAGAGAAGGGTTCATGTTGTTCAAGTCTGTCTAAAAGGTGGAATACAGGAGATGAATCCAGAGTGACAGTGTTGGTTGTATTGCTTCACTGCTCCCCCAGGTTTGAGCCTTTAGTCCAGCTGGCTGAAACTTCGGTTGCTTTTCACTTTTTTTTCTCCTCCCAAAATGAGACCTGGTCCCACTTAGAACAAGATACTTGAGCAGGTATCTATCTAGCTTTGTCCACCACTTCATGCCTCTCCACCTTTTTTCACATCTGTTCTTGTGCTTTTTGCCTGTTTCTAAAGTGAAGAATATGAGGCAAAGCCCCAGTGAGTAGAGGCTTTCCAGTTAGAGCTTTCCAGAAACATCTTTCCTACTTTCTGCATGTTGCCTTGCAGCTTGTTCTTTCCCTGTTATTTTTTCTGTTGGCCTTGAGAGATTAGAGATGCTGGACTGGAGGATTCTGGAGTTGCATCTCATGGCAGCTATAGATCTCCTTTTCAGCGCTGCCTTCCTTGGAAGGATCCACAATAAGTGGAAGGATGTGGCTCTGCACCTCAGAGAAACTAGAGTTGTTTCAAGTACAGCTGTACTGGGACTCTCAGTTCTGTTCTGAAGTGCACATGGTTTTACTCATTTTTTATATGGGAAAATCTAAGCACTGAAGTTAATCACAGGCAAATCCACAGCAAAACTGGAAAGAACAGAACAAAGGTGTCCTGGCTGCTCCAGTAGCTGCTGGACTACTCTGTGAGTGGTTGGTAATTCCCTCTTTGCTCTCTTGGCTGAAATTCTGACATAAATTATTCTCTTATCTTTCAGCCCACGCATACTTGTAGCAAACAAATATAGCCTTAGCCCTCTCCACTGGAGAGAGCTGATAGAGAATTGCTTTATAACAGGCCCTAGCAATATCTTCCGAATCCCTGGATTTTAAAGACAAACTGAAAAGACACCCATGTAACTGTAGTACTGCAGGTAGAAATGTCTTGTATCTGAATATTTCTATTCCTCTGTATAAAGTGAAGGCTACTGGGATGGTGAGTATTCTAGAGGGATGATAGCTGTGAAAAGAGAGGGCAAGATAGTCACCAGTTAGTATCGGTTCCTTCCCCAAAGACGAAGCTCCCTTCCTTTGTGGCTGCAGGCAGCTCCTTAGTGTTTCTACCTTACCTTCACTGATGTGGTGGTGTGGACCTCAGTTAAGAGAACCCCATGTAATGGCTGAAGATCTTTATTACTGTCACTGGTGGTAACTGGAGAAGTGCTGCTACATACATAAGCAGCTGCATTTCTCTCTTGTGTAAAAATTTTAGAGATAAAGAGGGTGTGTTTTGGTTTATTCGGTTTGTAATTTAATGTTGACCATTACAAGAAAAAAAGATGAGTACTGTAGATCAGAGTTCATGTATTCAAATACAGTTGGGTGAGTTCTGACGATGAAATTTAAGGCAATATCATTGAAAGACACTCAAGTAAAATGAAGACTTTTAGCAAATCGTGGCTAGAATTTTTTTTGGCTTGGTGGTTGTTTTTTTTTCTTTTCCCTGCAGGTAAACTTTACTTTCTTGTTCTATATCATCTGAAGGACACATGCATTTTCTGGGATTTTGGGAATGATTTCTGGGGTTCTGGGATTAGACATCAAATTTAACAAGATGATATATAGCTTTGAGGAGACACATTTGATGTACCACTTAGCCTTCCCATAATTTACTGCTTGCCTCTGGTCTCTGGAGGGCAAGGGGTTTATCTACACTCCAACCTGACTTTATAAATAGCAGAGCAGGAGAGGGAAAAAGAAAGCTGGGGACCTGCCTGCTAAACTGTTATGATATGACGGTGATGCAGGTAGGTGACATTAAATGCTACTGTCTGCATCCTTAATTGTGAGTTGTCATCACCTTGGCCATTTCAGGATGGTAATGTGCTGTTCATATTCCAGAACTCTATTCTTATTCATAGGACTGTATGTTCCAATGTTCAAAAGCGTATGTATAATTTAAAAACAAAACCTTAGGGTTTTTGGGGAGTGATTTTTTTTTTTTTTTTTTTTTTTTTTTTTTTAGTGGAGACAAGGCAGGAGGGAAGATGTGCGTGTACCTTGACTGGTTTTGCGCATGCGGTTAGTTAGCTCAGAAGTGTAGCAAGCCACCGGTATCAGAAAGCCCAGACGGAAAAATGGTTGCTTCCAAGATGTAATGAAGATTAAAAACAAACAGTTGGGGCTGGGAGGTAAAGGGGGACCTTGCTCTATAGTCGTTTGCCATTTCCGATTTTGCAAATAGCTCTGCAGTGTCGTTTGATCTATGCTTCAGCATAATTTTACCAGGAGATATTTCTGGCCTTTTGCTTTACAGTCAGATCCCTTTGCTGGGCCATTAGGTTGAATATGCAGTCAAGTATTAACATCGAAACTGTTTATGTAACCTCCCATGGCACGGAACCCCTCCAAAATACCCTGCATTCAAGGGAGGGAAGGAGGAGATGAAAAACAAGAGCTGGATAGAAATAGTGCCTGCTCTGGGATTTAAATAGGTCAATTCATTTCAATGAATAGAAGTTAGGCTGTTGATATATGCCCATCTACTTAAACTGTCATCGAAGTTCACTCAGCTGCCTTCCAGCAGAGATTGTTGGCTGTTAGAGCCACAAAAGGCATTGTTACCGGGGACTTAAAGAGGGAAGAGGAAGGAGGAACAAAGAAATAGCCAGGCAAGGAGATCATACAAGTATTACACTTTCAGATTCCTGGTGGCACTGCCAAGTGCTGATAAGTCTTTCAGCATCTACCTTCAGAACACCGAGTCTGACTTTCCTACCCCGCCCCTGTGTTTGTCCCTATAGGATGCTTGCATGTGGCGTAAGTCTAAATGTTCCTTTTCTTTTTCCCTTTTCTGCTGGAATATATTTAATTTGCTTTGAACAAGAGCAAACTCAAATCCCAGGGCCTCTGAATAAGGGGGAGTTATGGAGGGGGAATAGAATGAATGTCTTAATCCTGTGTCACCCTGTCTTTGAGACACTGTGTTACATTAAATTGATTTTGCAAATGAAAGCTAAAAGCTAAGCAAAAGCCACCAATCTATTTTGCCTAAAGATGATTTTAGTGCTCTTTATGTTCCCCTAAATGACAAACCAATTTGTTACCTGCCTACATAAACATTTGCCTATATTAGCACCAGAAATGTTTTATTTTTATTAGCCCAAACTTTATCTTTTTATGAAGACGCAGGGGCCCAATAAAATTAGTGTGCAAATATAATACCCAATTTGCATTTTTCCGTGGTCAGCAGAAAAGCTGAGCAAAATCAATTTGATATTAGGTCAGCATATACATCAATAAAGCATACGCACACACAGGACCATTGTAATGGTCCCTGTAATTTCTATGCTGCCAGACTAAAGAGATTAAATAATATTAAATGCTCCAAAATAGCTTTGCTTTTAAGAGGAATGTAAAAAGAAAGAGAGTCTTTGGCATAAAATGGGCAATAAAGCATAATAGTTGCACAATCTCCAACTTTAAAACATTGTGACGATCTCAGAGGCAGGCTTCCTGCTAAACAGCCCCAAGTCAGCAAAGCTCTTATGCCAACAGTTACATTTAGGCATATTTTTAAATACAATAGAAGTCCATCAGACAAGTCACATATTCAAGTACCTGGCAGAGTCAGGGCTGGGATCTGAATGAAAATCTAGAATGGGAGGTTTGGATCCAGTTTTGAGCATTCCATGCATGACCGTTGTTGGGTAGAAGGTCCATGCATGAGTGAAGCTTTGCTAAACAAAGCCCCTCTGTGCTCCAGATGGAACTATCTAAACATGGTGGTAGGTGAGGTGAGTCAATGAGCAATGAGGGCACCTTGTAACAGTGTTCCCACCCTGCGCAGACCTCATCTCCCGTGGGTTCTGCATAGGAGCCAAGATACTGCTGCCTCCCTTTCCATGTAAAAGTACATAGGAATAGGTGTCTGACTCTCAAAAACTGTAGGCCCAGTCTTTGCTCATCTCTCTGTGGTACAAATGGCATCTTTTTTACCTTCTGTGCTGCTTAGTTTCTTTGTACCACTCAAGCCAACTATAAGAAGGCAAGAAAGAAAAACGTGTGTGTTTGAGCTCACCAAGTCCAGTGGGATTTGGTAGTGACCAAAAATGGTGTTCTTTTGCACTCTGTGTTGCTGAGATGTTGCACTTCTACCTGAAATAACATTTGTAACCGTAAGGAACAAAAATAAATGGAATTAGGTGCTAATCTGGTCTCTTAGGAAAAGCCAGAGTACAGTAAATGCTGCTTGGATTTGATTTGCTAGAGCAGGTTAATGTGGTAGAGACTAGGCAGTCAGGACAGCAATGACATCAGTGTTCGCTGTCGACGCAGATGTTACAGTTCTGTTGGACACAGACAAGCCAAGGCAGCACAGGGAAGTGTAATGCAATCGAATGCTTTTGATTTCCTCTGTGGAGTCTTTAACTCGCAGGGTTTTGAATATAAAATGCTGGCAACAGCCCACCTCATATGGCAAGGTACATGAGAAAAGAAGACAATATAGCATCTATCTGCAATGGATACACGTATTTCATTAAAATATAAGTGGGTATTTAAATCAAATTATTTTGGGGGCGTGCGTTTTTAGGGTGTTGGATTTCCATTTCTTCTGATTAAAGCCTTCTGGTCTTCTACAGATAGGGTGAAATATGGGAGGGGAGAAAGGCAAACTTTTCCTAGTGCCTTGCCCCAGCTTTGAAGTCCTCTGCAAAGGAGTGGAATTCAGTTCTAAGGTCTCCTGATGTGTGCCCTTTAAAGGCTTTCTGAAGTAGACTTCTAGGGACAGACTTGCTCTTCCTTTGTACTCCATCAGCCTTAGTACTAATTTGTGAACTTGCATCATTATTATACCATGACTACAAGACTTAAAGAAACCACCAATCTGCAATCTCTCTGCAGTCTGTTTCCACTCTGATGTAGTAGCAGGAGAGATCGTGGATGTTGAGCAAAGTTCTATGTCAGTTCTGTTACAGCACTCCCTTTTGGTAGTGCAAATGGGATTCCATAAATTTAATATTTCTGCATGAAATTTCTAGCTACTCATTATTAAGCTACTACAAACAAATACTGTTGTTTTCAGAGAATCACAGAATGGTCGGGGTTGGAAGGGACCTCTGGAGATCATCTAGTCCAACCCCCCTGCTAAAGCAGGTTCACCTAGAGCAGACCGCACAGGATTGCGCCCGGGTTTTTAATATCTCCAGAGAAGGAGACTCTACAACCTCTCTGGGCAGCCTGTTCCACTGCTCTGTTGCCCTCAAAGTAAAGAAGCTTTTCCTCATATTCAGATGGAGCTTCCTGTGTTTCAGTTTGTGCCTGTTGCCCATTATCCCATTACTGGGCACCACTGAAAGGAGTCTGGCCCCATTCTCCTGACACTTCCAAGCATTGGTAAGGTCCCCTCTGTCTCCTCTTCTCCAGGCTAAACAGACCCATTGTTCTCAGCCTTTCCCCATAAGAGAGATGCCCGAGTTCCCTAATCGCATCTGTAGACCTCTACTGGACCCTTGCCTTTCTTGAACTGGGGAGCCCAGAACTGGACACAGTACTCCATGTGTGGCCTCACCAGGGCAGGGTAGAGGGGGGGAGGATAACCTCCCTCAGCCTGATGGCCTCTTCCTAATGCACTCCAGGATACCATTGGCCTTCTTGGCTGCAAGGGCACATTGCCGGCCATGGTTAACTTCTTGTCCACCAGGACTACCAGGTCCTTCTCCGCAGAGCTGCTTTCTAGCAGGTCAACCCCTAACCTGTACTGGTGCATCGGGTTATTCCTCCCTAGGTGCAGGACCCTACACTTGCCTTTATTGAAGTTCATCAGGTTACTCTCTCTGTCCAACTCTAGCCTGTCTAGGTCTCACTGAATGGTAGCACAGCCTTCTGGTGTATCAGCTATTCCTCCCACTTTTGTATCATCAGCAAACTCGCTGAAGGTCCGCTGTGTCCCTTTACCCAGGTCACTGATGAAGTTGAACAAGACTGGACCCAGTACTGACCCCTGGGGAACACCAGTAACTACAGGCCTCCAGATAGACCCTGCACGACTGATCACAACCTTCTGAGCTCTGCCATTCAGCCAGTTCTCAATCTATCTCACTGTCGACTCACATAACCCACACTTCCTGAGCTTACCTATGAGGTTGTTACATGAGACAGTGTCAAAAGCCTTGCTGAAGCCAAGGACAACATCCACTGCTCTCTCCTCATCTACTCAGCCAGTCATACCATCATAGAAGGCTATGATGTTGGTCAAGCATGATTTCCTCTTGGTGAATCCATGTTGACTACTCCTGATAACCTTCTTTTCCTCCACATGACATCCAGAATGAGCTGTTCCATCACCTTTCCAGGGATTAGAGGTGAGGTTGGCTGGCCTGTAGTTTCCTGGGTCCTCCTTCTTGCCCTTTTTGAAGATTGGAGTGGCATTGGCTTTCCTCCAGTCCTCAGGCACCTCTCCTGTTCTCCATGACCTTTCAAAGGTGATGGAGAGTAGCTTAGCAACAACATCTGCCAGCTCCCTCAGCAGTCATGGGTGCATCCCATCGGGGCCCTTTGATTTGTGGGTGTCCAGTTTGCCTAAATGATCTCTAACCCAACCCTCCTTGACCAAGGGAAAGTCGTCTTTTCTCCAGACTTTCTCTCCTACCTCCAGGGTCTGGGATTCCTGAGGCATCCATTTAATGTTTTTATAGTCGCAAAAAAATGGAAATGGCTAAGTGAACTTGCTGCCTTCCCATGAAGGTTTAGATTTTGATCTGGCTGGTCTTTTTTTTTTTTTTTTAGTAGAAAATATTTTCTCCGGGACTTTGTTTTAGTTGCAATAGTATAATATGTAACCAAGAGTGGAAATCGCTGTTTCCTGGGTGAGAGCTGGGGGAGTGTTGCCAGTGTGATTGCTTTAAGTGGCTGGCTTGTATGTGCTATAGCATTAGAGGAGAAGGAACATGAGTCGAGGGCCAGTGACAAATGCAAGTTAAAGTGAGAAATTTGAGTTTCTGTCTTGCAGCTAACAGGGTTTCTTTTGAGTATGACATTTGCTTGGTGTTTACCACCACTGTGGTAGCTCTAGAGCCAGGATAGATTTTAAGGTTAGTTTTGTTTATTCTGACTAACACCTTAGATCTTCACAGTTTTGCCCAAGGGAATTCTCCTCTGCAGCAGCACAACAGGCTGGTGGTGGGTGAATAGCAGACTATGAGGGCATAACACGTAGTGGCAGATTGTTTGGGTCCCAGTTGGATTCTTAAGTTAAGGCAAACATTATCAATGATGATAGTAGTGGTAGCCTTCAGAGGGGAAAGAAAATGTTTAGTTCAATCTTCAAGGTACTTTCTGGAAGAGAAAACGAAAAAGAAATAACTCCAGAAATATATATGTTTCTTCCCTTGGAAAACTTTTTCATCAAATTGTTTTGTTTCCAAGATTCACTGCTATGGCAGTTGGAAGGGTAGAAGGGGTACCAAAACAGACTATTTCTCTGTGTTTCCACAACTGGCAAAGTTGTGGCTAAATGGAGCGTACCTTTCTGTCATTTTGTTTAAGTGCTAATGGCATCTACTGAGCACAGCTATAAATTTCTAATCTTTTTAATTTTGATTGATCTTTTCAATCCTGAAGTAGAAAATAGCATGCATTGTTAATGTAACATTTAAATTAAAATATGAAACAGTGTTTTGTACTTGTTGTATCCATTATTGGTTTGGTGGGTTAACCTTGGCCAGCTGCCCACCCAGCTGCTCCCTCTTCTACGGGATGGGGGAGAAAATAAGATAAAAAATAAGAAGGAAAGGCTTGTGGGTCAAGACAAAAACAGGGATATCACTTACCAATTACCATTGTGGGCAAAGCAGACTTCACTTCTGGGAAAATTAATTTAGTTTATTGCTAAGTAAAATAGAGTTGTATAGTGAGAAGAGAGAAAAATTAAAACACCCCCCCCCTTTATTTTCCCAGGACCGATTTCATTCCCACCTTCTCTATACCCACCCAAGCTCCCCCCCAGTGGTGCCAGGAATGAGTAATGAGGTTGTGGTCAGTCCGAAACAGTTCCTCTCCAGTGCTGCTTCTTCCTCATGCTTTCCCCTGCTCCAGCCTGGGTCCTGTGGTCCTTCAGGAGAATCTTGTCTGCCATGGGGTCCCCCATAGGCTGCAGTGTGGGTATTCTCTCCAGCCTGGTCTCTCCATGGGGCTGCAGGGGACCCTCTGCCCCAGGGGCTGGAGCACCCCCTCCCCTCCTCCTCCAACCCTGCTGCTCACAAGGCTGTCTCTCATTATTTTCCCCCTCACTCCTCACTGCCTGTGTGGCATTTTTGCCCTTCCTTTAATGCACGTACCACCCGGGCTCAAAGTCCCCATCTCAAACTCTTAGGTGTTACGGTATTAAGTACGAACTACTCTTTGGTTGGTCGCAGAAGCCCTTGATGCACCTTGTCCCGTAGGTTGGCTAATGGGCCTCCATGTTGCCTCATATGTCCCCCTTTTACCAGGGTTTTCAGAGTAGTTGAACTGTGACTGAAAAGGACCTGCAGAACTGAAAGCTTGCTTCCCAGCACAGTTTCTTCCCATACGTTCGCAGAGTCTTGCGCTCTTGACTTTACTCACCAAAGCAACTTTTACCAGATTCACCCACATTTAGAAGACACTACTGAACCTTCTAGACTTTCCAAGCTGCATTAAAGAGAGATGCTCTTCCAAAATGTTAACAGAAACATTTAAGAAATGTTTGTTTGCTTATGCAGATGTGCACATTCTGAAATCCAAATACTGAAAATGACTTAAAAAACCCAAGTTAACAGGTCACATTATCTTATTCAGCCCAAATACCAGAAAGACAGATGCATGTGTACAGTCACGCATGTTGTGTGTTTTATTGTTTCAGTATGAATAATGCAGGATATTTCTTAAAGAGAAAGACTTATAAAGGTGGTGTTGGGCTTGAACAAACTTGGAAAAAATGTTTGCTGCATGAAGTTGGACAGCCAGCTGTACCTATACTCGTTTTGCACTGCATGTCAAGGAGGCTGAGTACTATGGGAGGGTCTGCACATTGCAAAGTTGTGCAGCAAACTCTGCAGCAAACTTGCACTCTGCAGCAAGAGTACTGGGCTGGAAAGTGTGTGATGCATTGGGGATTGTAAGCCAAGGTGGAGTGAAGTTGCTTGGCACTGAGTGCAGGGTAGTAATTTGGTGCTCTTCCATCCCCCAAGGAAGCAGGCAAGGAAGGTCCTGGTTTGTGCCCAGTGCCACATCTCCCATTGACTCAAAGCAGCTTTGTGCTGAGCCCTGAGTTGGGAAAGGTCTCTGAAAGTTCCACAGGAGAATGAACTGACTAATGATTTTAATAACTGTTACAAAGGCTAAAGCATAGATAACAAAAATGTTGTGATTAAAACCAAACCCACAAAAGACGTCAAACTAATCCTCTGTCCAAAAGCTATCGTAACCAAGGAGATGTTCCAGCTCCAAACAGTGGCAGTCAAGTTGCTGAGCATCCCTTCTGTGCCAAGCCACTGTCCTTTAATGCAATGCTGTTTTTCCAGGGGAAGAGGAGGAAAACTCCTTTCTTCATGCAAAAGTAATCCCAGTCTTCTCCTTCTGCTTGTTAAAGTTAGTTTCCTGATTTATGTCCTTCCTCCCACACTACTTCACGTTAATGCAAATGATGTGGGGTGGTCATCAACTTCTAGCTGGCGGTGTTGTGTTCCTTTATGCTGCCTCCCACTTTTCTTCTGCAGACAGAATTGACCCCACCAGCTGCTAAGTTTGTCAGAGACATTCTTTCTTATATTTCTTTGCCTCTGGGGCTCAAAAACACCAGAGAGTGGTGAAGCTGGCGTATGAAAGAACAAATGAATGGCTGAGTTACAGGGTGAGCAGCTGTAGGACATTTAGAGAGGCTAAGGAAATAAAAAAAGAAACCTGCCGAGATTGTCTCTTGAGAACAACCAAAAATACATCAATTATTCCTGTGGTGCTGTTAGGTGTGGGATACCATTGGGGAAACTGAGAATTTCTAATAATTCATGAAATTAAAAAAATAACTCGGGTATATGGTATTGAGGATTCCCAAATATCTCTGAAATTAAAATTTTATGTATGAGTATATATGTAATGCATCTACATAATTAAAAAAAAGAAAAAGCTTGGATTTACTTTCCAGTCTCCTTTCAGTGTGTAACCTTTTTATTTCAAAACAAAGATTTAAACCGTCTCTAGCAATTGGATCCTGCTGTGTGTAGCATTACCCCTGCTGTGTGTGTTCAGATCTAGATAAGACATCTAACTGAGGTCCTGACCAATTATGGTCTTTAAAATTCCCAGAATCCATTCTGAAGGAGTGTAATTTTTATTTCCTGGTTATGAAATGCAGTCACTGCACAAACAGACAAAGCATACTACTTGACCATGAAGTTCATGGCTGAAGCAAGTGGCCAAAGTAGTGTGGTTTCAATACTGGGGGATTAACCCATGTTAAGTTCTGTGTAGTTGGGATCTAAGTCTTCCTTTCCACGTTTCTGTAATTTGAAGGGGACCTGGCACTTTTTCACATCCTCACTGGAGAAGGTTGCTGGATTTAATCCTGGTCTCTTTTCCATTCTTTATTGGTTTTGAATGTCTCTTTCGGTCAGGGCAGATGCAGTCCCAAATAGTTAAATATAAAAAAAAAAACCACACCAAAACAAAACCAAAGCCTCCCAAAATCCCCCAGAGCAAGGTCTAATAAATGTCATTTGTTAGGTTTGGCACTGTTAAGGCTTGTATCAAGTGTAATGTAGGGTGCAATTGGCTTTAGGTTCTGAGTGGCCCCCCACTGTTCTTCTTGTTGCCCCAGGGGAACATTTATCACAAGTGAGAATGTAATTACAGTGCAGTTAAACTCACTGTAGTAAATCTTAGTTTTTAAAAAGAGAAGTAACTTTGTTGTTGCAGGTTTGGCTTCACGTTGTTAGTTTTGCAGCCCTTGTTCAAGCTGCTGTATGGCCTGGTATGGGGACCCAGTGATGCTGCCTCCCTTTAATTATAGATTGTGCTTATTTATAATGTATGATTAATTTTAATAAAAGGATATGCTTTAAAATTAATGTCCCTTTGTGCCCTACGTATGAAACCCAGTTTAAGGATCTTTATCTCTCTTTTTCCCCTCTGTCCCCTGCCACCCCCTTCTGCTGCAGCAAACCTGCGTCCGGGGGCTGAACAGAAAGTGGTGTTCATCACTGCACGAGTCCACCCTGGGGAAACACCATCTTCCTTCGTGTGCCAAGGTGAGTGCCTGCATGAAGATGGCAGATCTGATGAGATCTGATTTCCTATCGATGCGGGTATTGTGTTTGCATAGCTTTGGGTCTGATAAAAGGCTGAGTTCACACAACAGCTTTTTCCATGGTGAGGATAGTAGCAGAATCTCTCACCTCTACCCAGCAGTCTGTCTTCTTGGAGGCAGTAGGAATATATTACCTGGAAGTCTTGTGAACGTTTGCTGAACTTGGTCACAATGAAGCTATTCAGGAAGAATTGACAGTCACACTCATACATATGCAATGTGATCATATAAGGCTCCTTTTCTTAGGAAAACAGGCTGGAAAAGCTCTGGGAGTGGTTCTCTGTTAAGTGCTTATGTTTTCTTCCTGTCTACTATCTTCAGCTTCTTTTCCACCACAAAGCAATGACCCTGGTTCTCCAGTTTAATTCTAACAGGCCTCTATTTGTCTGAAGCTGCTGCTCTGAGGAGCACAGCTCCCAGTGGCTGACAGCTGTTCCCTGCACAAAGCGTTCCAGCTAAAAATAGAAAGTAAATTGCCCAGCTCGTACTTATTAAGAGTTGTAAATCTCAGGCTGGCGGGCACAAATAAATAAATAAACCTGGCGTGTGTTCCTGTAACTTCATTGTATAGGTCTGAAATATTGTACTTATGGTATGTGACTTTCTGCGGTGGTAAATCGTTGGTGGTGTAAAGCAACATAACACCCCTGACGCCAAGGCAATATGCTAATTTACTACATCAGCTCGGATCTGGCCCTGCCTAGCCAACGAGTTGCATCAGTCAAGCATATGCAGAGTTTATTACATTGGCTGTTTCTGATGCTGCAGATTGGTTTGTGGCTGGCCCTGTCGGTACCTAAAGACCTCAGTGGGAAAGGTCTGGCACGGTTTCATGGTCTTCTCTCTGTGCTGCTCATCCTGGCAAGGTCCTGTGTCTGGCATCTCCCTAAGGCAAAGGGTCAACAGCTGCCCCTTCTGCTGTCCTAGCCCAATGGGCTAACAGGACACCGGGCCTCTTCTGCCGGCTCATGGAGTAGCAAAGGTAAAACACTTCCTTTAATAAAATGGTGCTTCAACCTGAGAGACAGAAAACTCAGAGTTTCCTGTCTCCTGTGGTGGCACAGTCAACACAGGGCATTATAGTACACATAATTTCTGTTAATGAATATGGATTTTTAATTGGATGCTTTGATTCTGTTTGTGGCTGCTGGCATAGTCCTGTGAAATGAAGGCTGAGGCATGCTGCTGAGGTGGTGCTTTGTAAATGACGTTATTTTATTTTGATAATGGAGAGTTTATTCAAAAGGGAGAAAAAAGGGAATGTGAAAAAGCAGGTGGCACACTTAGCCTGATGAAACAACTGGATGGAAGTCATGCTCTGATTGTCTCAAAGAAATTTTATGTTTTGTAGGAAAAATTAAAACAAAAAGAGAGGGGGAAAATAAGAAAAAGGAGGGGTCAGTCTTGGAGAAGCACATCAGAAACTTGCTGTGACTGCAGTTATGATGCACGCTTGACTCGCTTGGAAATGCACGCATCTGAAGGCACTGAACTCCGCTGTGCATTGAGCCATTCTGCCCAGTGCAGATGAAGCTGCCTTGTGTGTATAATTAGTGTCAAGACAAGTAGAAATGGCAAACATTTCAAGGCCACTGCTACGTTGTTTCTAGCATTGCCAAATGTGAAATTGGGCGCTTGCTCCATCTTTGGAAACTTTTGTGTGGGAGGGTCAAAAGAAGGGATAAAAAGGATCCCTTTGGCAGTCAAGTGAGGGGACAATGAGAAATTTCTACTTCTGGAGTCTTGGGAAATGTTTTGGCAGAGTTAGGTGTTGCAGATTTAATATCCAAATGCCAGCCCAGTGCATATGGAACATGTCAGGATATATTTTTTTTTTTGGTAGAGAGATTTCCTCTTGAATGTTTGATTACATTCGCCACCTGAAGTATTAAGATATGGAAGCTAATCCCAAAGATTCCCCAGGTGCAAGCAGCATCTCGTATATGGAAGAGCAGAACTGTTACTGCTGAGGTCCGGAGAATCAGCCCATAGGGGAATAGATAACGAGTTACAAGCTTTCTTTTTTTTTTTCTTTATTTTTTCTTGGGTTTCATTCAGTTCAGGCTCTGTCTTCCTCTTTAAAGCTCTAAGCTTATAACTAACTCCTTACTCATTTTTCTACCTGTCTTTGAGGTAGCCAAGTCTCTTCTGCTTTCTTTGGCCTGCACTCTGCTAAAGATAGATAACTATCTGTAGTCCAAACACCACCTTTCTGGGGCCTGACAGAAGCTCCTTATTGCATCTTCCATTTTTTGATTAGGCAAGATAACCTGATGTTGTCTAGCCCTGATACATGAGGATATGCCTGGTCCTGTCTATTGGTCCTTTGTCCTTCACTTTACCCACAGATTAAATTTAAGCAAGGGTCATTGTGTTCCTGTGGGGAAAAGACCATAAGGTCATCTCCCTATTCAGAGCTGTATTGTTTCTGTGTCATCCTTCTTCATATTCCATTTTGAAGAATCCATTGAAAAATTAATTTTGGATACAAATAACCCATATTCCTGCAGATGTAAAAGTATTGCAAACTTGGATACACACCTCTGTCTCCTTACAGCTGTGGAGTGCTTGGAACAGTAGCCAGACCTTGCTAGAATCATTAGACACCTCATCCAGCAGTTAAAACCAAGTGCTATAATATTTCACACACGGCGCAGCTGCTGAGCTGTAGCTCACTTCCTTAAAAGGCAGAGATACCCCCAGAGGGCCTCTCGTAGAAAGATGGATTAAGAACCTTTTGTTTCTGTTTTGGTCTTTTAAGAGTTATTACGATGCTTCAGGTTAGCCTTTTTAGGAATTTTTCCTAATGATTCTTAACTGCTTGTTGTGATGTTCAGGGACAGAGACGGAGAGTTAGTCACCAGAGAGTAGATCTGCATGAGTACCCTTTACATCCAAAGGTAGGATGGTGCTTTCCTCAGACTGTGATGGTCATCAAGAGCATTGATGCTTGTGTCATGTTTGGGGATGAGTAAGTAGGAGTAGGATTTAGGATGAAGAGGAGTCTGTTGTTTTCACTTTGCTCTTACAGATGATTTTCTAACCAACTGGAATCACTGCCACTTGTTGGAGGGCTTTTATAGTGTAACAGAAAAGAGCGTGAATTCATCTTACAGCTTGAACTCATCTCTCATGGGCTGTTCAGATTTCTGCGGGATTTTTCTGAAGTTGTGGTTTTACATTCTTTTCCTTTCTTAGATATTTTTCCTCATTTTCCTTCCCCCCCAGTATTTTTATTTAAGAAAACATGTGCTATTTTCTGTCTTCTGCATTATACTGTTAAGGCAAGTAAATTATTAACTCTTACCGATAGTCAGATGTCAGACAATGCCTATATGTGTATGCAGTGTGCACAAAAATTGTGTGTGCAAAATCTGCACAAGTCCCCACCCTCTAAACACTGGTGATAAGCCAGCTTTCCAAAGGCTTGGCTTTTATCCAAGATCTGGCAATAGGAGTATTTTTTTCCCCAGTATTCTTACAATCTTATTTTCTTTCCTTTGGCTGCTAGATTATATTTTCTTTGTGGGAGATAAGCAACTGTCCCTCACTATTCCTATGCATGGAATGTTGTGGGAGCCATGTGGTGACTACCATGTTTAAGTCTGTCCTGTATGCTTTGGCTTTTGCCAGCAGTGAGTAATTGCAAGCTTAAGCATGTCTAGATGTACTTAGACATGTACTTTCCTCATAGACATAGCATGTTCTATTAGTAGGATGTCATTTTTCATCTTTTTAAGGCATTTTCCAGTGTGGCATGCGCCATGCCATCTAAATGCAGAAATGAAAATTTGTACGCTAAGTATTTTACTTCAGTGTCGTTTGCCAGGCTGGGAGCCCAGAATGGAAGACTCAGTGCAAGAGGGGAGGGAGAGGGATCCCACAGCTGGGTTTGCAGATGCTGAGCATCTCGTGCTAAGTGTAATTTGACCTGAAGTTGACCTTGAAGCTTATGGGCTGAATAGGGAACAGCCATTAAAAAGAAAATATAAGGAAAACAGACACCTGGGACTCTTATCCATAAGAAATGGAGCAAAAATGACTTTTCAATCAATCTTTTTTCATTACAGCTGCTTAAATGAATGCTCCCTCTTGCTTCACCTTAAATCAAATGATATGAAATGAAAAACCAGACTACACCAGGCAATGTCTCTTGGTTTTGTTAACATTCTTGGTCTGTGTTTTTAACCCCCAGTCTCTTGTCAGCAGAGGACAGGAAAAAAAAAAATCTGAAAACTTTTTACAAATTTTGATTCTAAGCTTAAAGAATGGGCAGAAGGGGACGGACTGCCTGAAAACAAGTCTTCCGCCAGCTCTCCTGGGAGTCCTGCAGGCACACAATCACTCACTGGGGTAGGCGGTAGCTGAACTTGCTCTCTATGTGACCAAGGTGCTCCACATGCCATGAGGGATTTGATTCCTGGACAGATTCCAAGGTGGCATCTTAAAAGTGAGGGCAGTTTTCCAGTTCACTTCATGGAGGCAGTGCCTTCAAATTCTATGAATTGAATCCTGCAGGATCTCTGAAGTAGTTAGTAAGAGTGAAGTTGCTACAACAGGACTGGGACTTGTTTTTTTTGTTTGGGTGGGGGGTTTGCTTGTGGGAAAGGCAGTTGTATGTGTGAGAAGGGTAATTTTGAAAGTTGTTGCTCCTACTTGGAATTTTAGCCAACCTCCGTCTTTTATTATGAAGGAAAAGGAGGAATATACTGTTGGGGTTAAAAGCTGCTTTTGTGCTTCTTTCACTGAACGTAAATCTTTTGAGTATTAAGGCATAAGTGGTAGTAATGGAAAGACAGGAGAGGGCATGTTTTAAATGCAGCTAATGAAGCCTTTACATGTGAAAAGAACATTTCTGAAGTAACAGAGGTGATGACCTTGCTTAGCTGTTTCTAGGGGATAAATTTCTCCTAAAGAAACGAAAATGAGTTCTGTAGGCATTGTTATAGGATGCTTTTGGTAACAGCAGCTGTACTGGAGAAAGTACCTGTTGTGGTAACGATGGGGCCCTCAGAAGCTTGAGGGCATCACCTGCCAGACTTCAGTTTGGACTGAATTTGCATCTGAATGAATGCATGAGTTGCGTCAGTTCTGGCCTCGCTTAATCTGTTGTACTCTTCCTTCTAGCAAGCCAAATAATCTTCATTTCTCAGCTATATTTTCTACCAGAGGAGGAAACCAAATCGGATTCTGTAGAGAGTGGGGATCTTATATGTGCATGTTTGTTAAACTCTCAGTTCTGTCTTCTCCGCCAAATGAAAGAGACTGGAAGCAAATGCTTATGCTCTCCTGGCTACTTCCAGGCTCAAAGTGAATGCCTCCGTATGCATAGAGGCTTAGTTTGTCCTTCATCTTTGGATGTGGGAGGGTGCTCTGCCTTGGCCGTGCAGCAGGCCTGTGAGGGCAGGAAGGCCCCTTGTGGGGGACATTGCCAGTGTTTCAGTTTGTGGGCTGCATTGCTAATATTGAAGAGAACTGAACTGAACAGGAGCTCCACTTTTGCCACCCCAAAGGTATGAAGACACAAAGATTCCATTCCCTTTCAGTACTTGTTGTATCCTTTGCAAACCTCCTCTTCTGGCTGCCATCCATAGGAAAATGCACCTGGTATTGCACAGTTCCACCCTAGAGGTGGCTGCTCTTGGTCAAGAAAAGAGCAAAATCTTGCCATAAAATGAATGGTATTCTGCATGCATAAGATGATATGCATAAGCTGTGGCAGGAGAGGATGGGAACACTCTCCTGTTCATTTAGCCACAGCTTAGAACTTGCCAGCAGTGAGGGAACATGGTGAACAGAAGCTGCAGTTCATGGTCTCTTTTATAGGGGTTCAGGAAACCAAATGATGAGAAGCAGACAAAGACAACAGAATTCAACAGCCCAACCATAAAATGAGCTGCAGGGCTCTCTTAAAGTTGTTAGACTGCATTCATCCTTCTCACTAAGATTTTTTTTTTCCTTTAAGTGCACAGCTCCTAAGCTTTAATACAAAGGGAAACACACTCTCCTTGACTTCTAAAGCAACATGAAAAACACTATTGTCTGTCCCTTGTAAATCTCCTGGATGGGATTTTAGTGTGAAGTATCCCAGGGGAGAGAGAGGTTGTTCTGAGAATATAAAACATCCATATCGAAGTAATGGGAATAAAAGCTCCTCTTAAAATTTTGTTGATGTAAATAGACCATTAGAATTTCTGTTACCCAAAGTGACATCAGTTCTTACAAGATACTACAGGTTTTGAATCAATTCACTATGGTGTCAGGTAAGTATGAGGTTACACACTTGGTCTCCTGAGCTGGAGGAAATTTATAATGAGGTTAAATTTCTCTGTCTATAGAGTTATGTGATTCACTCTCTTACCACATATGTGTTCTGGATGTGCCAGGGAACCCCTGCACAGAAAAGAAGTTGTGATGGTGGCAGGGGTGGGCAGAGGGGCTGTTCAGAGGCTGGGGGCTGCAGTCTGCAAAGGGAAAAAGGAATCCCCAGAGCTCTGGAGACCTGGGCTGCTTCTGAGGGAGGAGCCGTCATCTGTGGAGACGACTTGCATGGCTGAGACACCCCTTACCACCAACAGCAGAAGTTGCTGCCCCGTCTCTTCCGTCCTATCACTAGTAGTGGGAATGGTAAATTGAACTCACCAGGCAGGGTCACTACCAAGCCTAGCCCTCCGTGCTCACCTTGCATCTTCCAGTAGGAGGAAATGGATCAGTCCTAACTCCTCATCCTTTGGACAACAAGGTCAGCTTTGCCTACGCAGCTAAGAAATGTCAAGTGGCTTTATTTGATTCAATTTGCCCTTTACCCAGGGCAGGCCTCTGACTACCTCTGCTTAACTAATCCTCTTTATAATAATGAGAGATCTAAAGGAGCCCTTGGTCTTCAAGAGGGAGAATTGAGAATGGCTTCACTATACAACAGCAGGCAAATTGGCTTTGTCTCTGGGTGGGATTGTCCAATTAATCTTTTAAACATACTGGTTTTGCAATGTTTCTTGACTGCTCATACTTTTGAATAACAGTAGCTTAAAGATCATTTCCTTCCAACCCTAACCAACCTACCTCTAGGGCAAAGCACATCTTTGTAACAGCACACTGTGGCACTTCACCGGTGTCTGAGGATAGGAAAAAAGAGGAAAATATTGATTCATCTGAACTTCATGGTCACTTGATTTTCCTTAGCATGGTCTGTTTTTTTCCTGGAAATTGAAGTCCGAGTGGATTTTGAAGATGCTTATCCATGTCTTCCCAGTTATCAATTAGGTCAGACCCGTTTTCTGTGCGTATTTCTCTGTACGGCCATAGGCAGCAAGTCCTGCACTTCTAGAGAGCAATATTATGCCCATGCAACAGATCTTCTCTTAGCCTACATGGGAGAGCAGGCCCTCTGGAAGCGTTAGCTAATACATTGCTCGAGGCATTGCCTGCTGAATCTGTGGCTGTGCAGCAGTCCAACTGGCCAAGAGCATCCTGTGTGCTGTGCATGCAGGTTTCCCCAAACTGGGCTTTGCGTGTATGGGTCAAACAGTGCTGGAGCATTTGTTGCTAGTGGGGAAATCCCAGGCAGAAGTCTTGAAGTCCTGCCCCGGTTGAGTTAGACAAGGGCATGAATATGCAAAAATCAGAACATGGCTGTAAAGATCACAGGAAGTTTGGGGTTGTCTTTAGATCTCATTTGCATGGCTCTGCTGTTAATGAAAAAAGAAACAGCTGCTAGTAAGTGACCATCATTAATTTCATGGAATCTAAGTTGTGAGATGAAGCCCTTTCTGTAAGTGTAGCAGTGTGTGAGATCTGTACTGATCAAGCTGCAGGTGTTGTAGCAGTATGTCAGGCTTTGCAATTAGGACTCTCTTCTAGTTTTTATACTTTTCTTTAAGCCTTTTCCATTCTCCTTCAGCAGTGTCCCAGCTCTTCCTCACAACTGATATTAATCTTGCCGGTCTATTGTTTCCAACTTTGTCTTCTGACCCTTTGTTCTTTGCCTGCCCTGACTCGGTTCAGCTGAATTGATTTTTTTGGGGTTTTTTTTGGTTTCATTTTGTTTTCAGTTCTTTTGTCTCCGAGGTGCCCTGTGCTTGCCTTCTTGCTCCTTCTCCATTGCTATAGCTGCTGCTCTGAGGAGCCAGCATTCATGTGTGACTAGGACTTGGCCGCTGGAAACTTTTCTTTGACACAAGGGCACCTGGGTGAAATTCTTCCTCTGCCCCTGCACAGATTGCTCACGTGCTCTGTGTGTGTCTGTCGCAAGGTATTGTGTTCATGTTTAAAAGAGGCACGTCTCTTTGCTGCAGCTTACAGGGAAAAGGGCATAAAGCTTGTTTGGAGGGTAAGAAGAAGGGACTCGGGATGAAAGCAGGCTCCTGCCCCAGACAATAGCCCTTTAGAGGTTGTCTTTGCTCTTCCAGTACAGCCCTGCTTCTCTGGACTCCGAGGATGGAGAGGAGGGGTAATGGGGCACATGCCCCAGCCAAAAAGGGACACAAACTCTTTACCAGTCCTGCTTAATTGTATCTATGAAGAACTGTAGGCACAAATTGCTTTGCTGCAACCCTAATGCATGGGCAAACTTCTGTGAAACACTTTGTAGACAGCAAGTGTGGATTTAGGGTGGTTTTGAACAGTGGCACACGGCTCTAAAAAGTCCCCCTCCTCAGGAAGGTTGGTTCCTTACCGACAGATGTGGCCCCTAAGTGACAATTTCCAGATGTGCCTTATAGTGTTAGTTCGAGGGTCCAATTACTTATTTACATGTTCAGCAAGTGATAAGAGATCCCTGGTATCCATGCTCTGATTTGGAGGTTACAGTTTTAGTCTTTGCTGCTGCTAAATGTAGAAGATAATTGGAGATGGATGAAAAATAATTAGTTTGTATTTTTTTAATGGCACATGTTTTCAAATAGAATGCTTTATTTGAAATTTTGTACAAGCTCATCTTAGTTTTTGTCTTATTTTCTCTTTCTCCCTTTTTTTCTTCTCCCCACTTTTTTGTGACTTTATCACTGAGGGAAAAAAACATGGGGGGGAGAAGGAAAAAACAAAGAAAGGTAGAAATCTGTTTCAGCATTAAGTTAAAAAAGGAGGAAAGGAAAATTCTGTAGGTCTTTTTATGACAAAGTTTCTTCAAAGTTTTCAAAGTTTACTTCAAAATTTTCAGCGAGTGGTACAATGTGTAGGCAACATACTGCAAAGCTGGACTCTGCCTTATGTTATGGTCAAGCCTAAGCCAGGTCTACAGAACAGGTGACTACAGAACAGAGGTGGCACAGACAATAGCACAGGGCAAGTTCTTGTTCACCAGGGCCTCCACCTGCCCAGAAGGAACTATTTCTAACATCACTGAAAGATTTATGTTTTCATGGTTATTAAATTTCTACTGCCATGGTGGCTTTTGCATGGCACTAATCACCATCGCGGCCAATCCCCTTACAAACCCCAGTGTCTAGTGTCATAACAGCAAAGGGGGAACTGGGAGGGTGGCTAATTCCCTGGTACAGGAGAAGCCATTCAGCCTCGCTGAGCTTTAATCCTCTGCTGTCGAACAGGAGGCAGTCTGTCGCAGAATCAAAAAGTGGGGTTGAAAAATGCTGCTATGCAGCCTTCTCCCAGGTACCATTTTTCCAGAGTTGGGTCTCTCTTACTCCTGGGGAGGAGTGGGGAACAACAAGCTGTACTGTCCTGGGTCAGAAGGAGAAACCCCTTGGAAGTGAACCCCTAATTCACTGCAGGCAGGTTGCCTACCCTGGAGACAGCAGCTGGGAAGTAGCTGCCACCGCTTTGAAATAAACCCTCACTTTTGCAGTGTGCATGTCAGTTTGGGGTCTCAGTTGATCCAACATGTTCAGTGGTACCTCTCCCTTCTGATGTCTGTATCTTTCGTGCAGTAAAACAGGCTGTTTATTGAAGTTAAATTTATCCTTAAGAAGTTAAAATTCAGCCTGACTGCTCAAGGTAGACGGTTAGACAGTCTTCGCCCCTGGTTACATGTGAACTCTCTTTTTTTCTTCTTCCTGGCAATGTTCCTAATGGCCAAGGATATGAGGGAAATAGCACCTTGACATTAGCTTATGCGGTCACAGTGCTGCCAGAGTTTAAACCCATTGCTGCAAAGTGCTCGGGGAGAGCTTCTGTCAGAGGGCTTGCTGGCACTTGAGAGTTCATTTGCATCTGAGGCAGGCTGCGAATGTAGAGTGCAATAGAACGTTTCTTGAGCAATTCTTATTCTGGAACAAGAGCATCTTATTCCTTCTTAGTTTAATATTCTTCAAAGTCAATCCTGCAATAAGACTGTCTCCAAACAGAATTCTTTAGGAAATGGTGTTTCTTCTTCTTCCTAAAACAGCAACAACAAAACCCCCCATTGCTTAGAGGACCCCTGAAAGTTATACCCTTCTGACTTCCTCCCTTGTGTTCTTCAGATGGAAATATGCACTTTATACTCTCCTAGAGAATTTCACCTCTTCTCAAGCAGAGATGTCAGGAGTCTTACAAGTGACTTTGCCCGAGTGGAAACAGGTGATCCGCCTTGTACCTTTTTAGTTGGTTTGAATGGAAGGACAGGAAAATCCTATAAAAGTGAAGCGTTGTAAACTGCAAACCTAGTAAAGTGGAAATCAGTGAAGCAGCCAAAAGGTGCCATTACAGCTGGCTTAGTGTAAGTTTTCACATATCAAGAGTAACCAGAAAGTGATCACTTCATTTTTCCCCGCAGGGGAAATGAGGCCAAATAGTTGTGCTGGTTTCCTGTAGGGGCAGGCTATCATTTATCACCATTAGGATCTGGGGAAGGTATGTATGGGCCATGTACTTACAGAAATGGCAGCTCCAGTAGAGGTGAGCAGCTGGGGTTCGGTCCTGAGGAGTTGACATCTCAGCTCTCCTCTTCAGCTGAGTGGACTAAACTTCTGAGCTGGAGCACAGGAAAATGCAATGTGTGCTTCTCCCTGAGTTCCTCTCAGCTCAGATTCTCACTTTGTTCTGAGTCCCTTGTGTATCTCCTTGAGAGACCCAGCGTGTTAGGGCACCACATCACCCCAGGCACATCTGGGGGCACAGCAGTACAGCTTCTACTTTCATATCAGCAGTGGGTTGCACCAGGAGTCTGTCTAGCTGAGTAGCCCACTTGTGACAGTGGCCAACAGCAGGTGCCTAGAGGTAATTAAAGGTCAAGGGAAATGAATAAAGGTGCTCCCCAATACAGTCTTGGAGCTCTACAGCTGAAGGAAACTGGAAAGGATAGCTGTGAATGGCTGACCTTCCTCAGTGTCTCTCCGGTCTCTGTATCACACAACTTTGTGTGCCTGCCTGGTTCATACCTGTTGCTTCTGGGTCTCTGCTTGACTGAGCAACACATTTGCAGATGTTGGAAACCATTTTTAGAATGTGTTTAAAAATACATATTTTTCATTTCTTCCCTAGCATTATTTATGTAATGCCCTTTTTCTTTTTCACTGTGTATTAGATTTTCATATGTAAATGTACTCTCAGTCTCCCTCCAGAGAAATCTACCTTTTGCCTTCTTTGCACTGATCTATCCATCTTGAGATTTCTATAGTTCTTATTGCTACCACAGTTAATGCCATAAGACTAAGAGCACAATGTAGCTGCTTGCTTGTGCTTACTGAATGTGCAAAACAGCACTGTATGACAAGCCCCCAAGGGAGGTGTTGGTAAAACTAGTCCATCCCTTCATTCCCAGTGCCCACTTTTGTTAAAATAAGTGCACTGGAAACCCAGGTTCCTGGTCCCCCGAGAAAAGCCCTGCTGCCAGATTGTGAAAAGGTAACTGTGGGTATAGGGAATCCTGCTGAGACAATTCAGCAAAAGGCTTGAAAGGAGAAGTGTCACCATCTTTGGCTATTCCTTGTAATACAGCAACCTTTAGTGGTTTCCCAAGTAGAACAAAGTCTGCTTAGTCCTCCCTGGGTCCACAAAAGCGCTTCTTTTTATCACTTATAAAGCTCTGCTAGGAATCTTTTTGCTGGTGCAGGCAACTTTGGGAAGTTTACACTTGTGGTGCAGTCTCCTTGCTGGCCCTGGAGCGGGTTTGGACCTCCACATGTCCAGTTGTCATGGAGGGGAAGAGAACAGTCATCTTCCAGGCTCTGGGGAGCTCAGCCTGGCCCTGGGTGGAGCAGAAATAACATAATTATCTAGATTATTTTTCCCTGGAGGACCCTTATAGCTCCCAGTCAAAAACTGGAGAATGAAGTGATTTTCCATTTCTGGTTTTTTCCCCTCTTTGCTAGTGCTGTGTGAGCCATTGGTGTGCAGCTGAAAGTCCCCGTTAGGGCCATGGTGAAAAGACTGATGTTTTGTAAGTCGATAAGGATAGCGGGAAACAATGCAAGGATGCCTGAGTTAATTCTGCCAGGGTGCCTACCTGCTTAACTCTGGTTCATGCTTCAGGATCTTTCTACTCTGTCTATTTTTCCCTCCTTTGCAATCAAGCCACTTTTCTGGGTTGCAACCCTCTTGTCTTGCACATCAGGGAAGGTGGGATCTGCATATTTCTGTTCAATTCTAAGGCTTAAATCTTAGCTGTATTTAACATTAGTTAATTCTGTAAAAATTGAGGGCTATAATCCAGCAAATGTTTTTAGAGCTGTCTGGAGGACTCATGCTTATGGGAAGGACAGACTTTGAATAATAATGACCAAACACATCATCTTCTGAAGCAACATCTTTAGAATGATTCTGATAAATCCCAAGTAATTCATTAACAAAGCGAGATCATCTGATCCCCACAGTGTTTCTCCAGGAACCCTTTTGTTTCTTCCCAGGAGAAAAAAAGAGGCATCATCTAGGGGGTATCGGTAGGCTCATTTTGATGCAAAGAGAACTCCAAGATCCTTACAGCATATTAGGAAAATTAAAGAAAACAAAGCCAACCAACAAAGCCACCCACTCAGTCTGTGCTGTGCACTGAATTTATGAACCCTCCTGGCAATCTTGCAGCAGCTGTATACTCCTGCACGTTCTTTTGAGTCAATTCCACAGGTCTTTGCTGTTGCGTCAGTTCTGCCAGAACCGTATGACTGCCCTCTGGGTCTGGGGGAGATTAGTTTGTAGTTAAGCAAGCTACATCAGCCATCAGGGTAATAAGATCGTGAGGTACGGGCTTATCGCTGCAGAGGTCAGGAGGCAATCTGCTCCCCTCTGTTCGATCTTGCACTTTCTACCAGACAAATCCAGCCTTGGCCTCATTCTACTCCCCTACGTTGTTCTAACGTTTTGAAACTGGTGGGAATCTCATTGCTGTAAGGAACAGGAGAGCCATGAAGTAATGAAACCATGAAATAGCAGGAGAGATTAACCTAATGTACCACCTGGACTCACAGTGAGTACCAGGTGCTGCTGGAGAGAGTGTACGAGTCCCACATGCTCAGAGCTGCAGTGGGATGAGGTCGATGGCATCGCTATCACCCTACTGCTTCTCTGATCAAGTGTTCAAGCAGCCTGCACTGCCATGAAACCCCAAGTCTGAAGCTGTTGACAGTCTTGCTTTTTTTTGTTGTTCTATGTCTTTTTCTAAAGTCTGGAGAGACCCACAATCCAAATCAATCACATCAAAATGAATCCCAAGGCCAAAAATTTCTGGTTCCAATGTATGAAAGGGTCAAACCGAAAGGTTCTTCAAGGTTTCCAGCTGTTCAACTGTCAAAGCATCAGAGCAGATCTAAGGCATGCTAGAAGACTGTTTTATCAGAACAGCATTACATAAATATGACCTAGGCAGTCTTTTGTAATGAGGCTGTTCTTGTGGTCTCTTCTCATCATCTACTAAGGTCTGTTTAGCAATGTTATTTTTTCAGGCAGGACCAGGTGCTGGCTAGAGTAAAATATCTGGAGAACTTTCAAGTAGGAACTATACTTGCCCTCACAAAATGCTTAATTGTCTCTTTTTTTGGTTGACAATTTTAACAGGCAAAATTCAAATACCACATTTTACCCTCCCCAGGTGATCCTGTGAGGTGCTGAGCACCACCTATGGTTTATGGAACAGTTTCAGTGCCCCTTGATTTTGTTTGGAAGAAAAGATGACAGCAGAGCTGAGAATGCTCAAGCCTGCGTTTCTGAAGTGACCAGCAATACTGGTTGCCTCTGTTACTAAAAGGCTTTCTATCCTGACCTCTACAGGGCTGGGTTTTAGACAGTGCTTTACTTTGGGGCAGAGGGGTGAGGGAATGGATTGTCAGTGGCACAGATGTCCTCTAGTGGCAGCTGGGTAAGAATAGAAAAGTTTCAGAATTCGTTCAACACCTAGCAAACCCTTTTTGTTGCCACTTGCCACATTTCCAAGTGCAGTCAGCATCAATGAGCTTCATGAGTTTGTTTGAAAAATCCATCTGCTGGTTTTGGCCCCCACGATGCTAGCTTTGTGTCCCTGCAAATCTGGCCATTGCTATCTCAAGTTCAATATACTAAAATAGCAGACTCTGGTAGCAACCTGCCAAAAATCAGCAGTGCTAGAGACCAAGATCAGGCATTCTGGCTCCTGGTTCCACATTCTAGTCACTGGGAATGCCAACTTTAATTATGTTTTATTGGCAATGCATATCTATATCTTTTCAGTACTGAATCAGGATGTTGTGCTCCAGCCCAGCACCAGCAGCCACATATTCTCCAAAGGAGATGTGAATCTTTTTATGAGGAAAGAGCCACAGCTCATAAAAATACATAGGAAATCCCAAACACTCATCACTTACCAACTTTTTGCACTGAACTGATTCTACTTCTAGACTGCTGATTTGTGGCTGACTCTATTCCAGTCATATCCATTTATCTACATACTCTTCCTGCTTGAAACACATCTGGAGACTATGGTCTGGAAGTCTTCGGCATTTTGAGGCAATATTTGCATGGTCTAAATGTAGGTATTCAGCAAAAAGAGTGGGATAGTCAATGCACGTGAAAGGTAGATGGTGTGAGTGTACCTCCTTTGTGTAAAAACAAGGAATATAAATATAAGGAAATACATTCACAGGGTATTTTCCATCCTAGTCTGTCCTATCCATTCTTAATCAGCAGACACATTAAAATGGGTGAGAAGGTGTGCCTAGTGGTATCATATGGTCTATCTTATTACCCAGTAGTCCTAGAACGTGCTACTATGACAAGATGTTCCTGAATCCTCCTTGAATTTGCAATCTTAATGTTATTTGGGGCTGAAATGGCAGAAAATGTCTTCTGGATCCATAGAACAGTGTGAGAAGGATCTTTATAACTTTACTGGGTGTTCCAGAAAGCAGTTGGAAAGTTTGGGTGCCAGAATGGCCAGAGTCTTATTTAATTATAGAGCTGTGACGCGGTAACGCAACTGCTACTCGCTGGCCTCACAAACTGTGGTCTGCTGATGTGTCTAGAGAGGCCTGCCAGACACTTGTGGTCCTCCAGCAGAGACTTCAGTCCCCTCAGTTAGATCTTTACATGCAAAAGAATATATCTGAGAAACCTGGAGGGGTGGGGTAGTGGTGAGGAGTTGGGAAGCCCTGATTCAGGTCAGAGACTGGCATAGTGGTCTTTCTCTTTTATGCCAGCAGAACCCATCTGGGAGACTCTTGACTGCTGTTCCCGCCTCTTGCTTCCTTCACGTGGATTTGTGTTTCAGCCACACTGAATGCCAGATTAATTATTTGTGGAACCCTATGCTAACTGGAGGAGAGAGGGAGGGAGAGGTCAGGAACAATAAATTTTTAAACATTCTTTAAATCAATTACTGTCTGGGTTTACCATGCACATTAAAACTTGAGTTAAAATCCATAGTGTGTTGCTCTGCCATTTTAAGTATTTGTTGCTAGTCATTATCAATTCCTTTGCACGCAGCCCCTACAGCAGAAGCACGGTTTTCTCTGGAGCTGATATTAGCGCTATTTCACTGGGCTGGCAAAATGCAGGGAGCTAGTGCGTTCCCTGGGAGACTGGCTGTTTTCCATTTATTTCACTGCTCTGGAAATAGGCCTAGCTGTAATGGCCTAACATATCTTAAAACAGGGAAATTACTAATTCAAGTCAGTGAGCATATTTTCATTTTAAAAGAGTAACAAATTAAATAAACTCCATGCATTTTGCATTTGAGACCTCAGTGTTTCATCTGCTGTAATCTAATTCACCCATTCATTTCCTGCACATTCATTTTATCCCGTTATTTGAGATTTCCTTTGCTTTTAATTCTGTATTTTTGAAGAGACATAGAGTTACAGTAGAGAATAGATGAGAGAGTAAACAGTAAATAAAAGAACAAATATGCTATAATATAGCTTGATGTGTTCCTAATCAATCAGCTTATCACAGCTGAATACTTAAAGTTAGGTGTGCAACTTTTCTGTCTCAAGCTGATTAAAACTTATTTAAAAATAGGTGAAATGGGGCCATGTGTACAATCCACCAGGGACTTAACTTTTGCTCTTTTTTTAATGATTTTTTTTTTTTTTTACACACAATACCACTGATGGTTGCAGAGAAAAAACAACTGAAATTACCACAGGGGCCTAAAGACTTTTTGGGGTGCTTTTACCCAACCATGCTCAAGTAATGAAATCTTACTTAGCACTGAAATATTTGCTTGTGTAGCTGAGGACACTTTAGATGAACCATAACCAGGACTGTGTCTGGTTTACCTACCACATCCTTCCTTACGCTGTCTCACCTGCCGTGGTTGGCTCCTCTCTGTTTTGCCATGGGTAATTGTGTTGTTTGGCTGTTGCCTCCCTTGAGAGCTTCCTGTCCATGAGAACCACTGGGAAAAATTGTTAAATTCTCTGCATTGTCTAAGAACTTGATTGTTTTTCATCATGTGGCACCCGCGGGCCTGTGCAGGCTCCCTCTGAGCCTATCCTGGGGGAAGGTTAGATGAAATTTGAGCATCAGTATAGAGGAAACAGGAGGAGCAGAGGCTGAGCTGAAAAGTAGGATCTGATGGATACTCACTAAGGTTTTGTGCAGGGTACCGCATCCATCTCTGAGTGCAGTCAATTGCCTTGTACTTTTCTGTGTACTGAGGATGGCCAGAGAGGGAGTTAATGAAAAACAACCAATGTTTTGGATCTTCCCACTCTCACTTAATTGCAGTAACTACTCTGAGAAAGGCATTTGCATGCAGATATACATCAGTTTTGGCAACTGAAAACTATTGACTTCAAGCAACAAATTTTCTTTCATCTAACACTGTAATCAGGTGCCTGTTTTAGTTTTGCAATGCTCCTTCATCACTCATATAATTTTTATCATTTTGGTTAAATAAAATTTTGCTTTGCCATACATTCCAAAGGGACCTTTGGAAAGACAAGGGAACCAATTAATAAAGCATTCCAAATCTATACATTTCTTTTGTATTGATTTTAGAATAAATGTGTACCCCCTTGTGCGCACCACCACCCCCCCCCAAATAAACATGATTCTAAAAACGAAAAAAAAAACCAAACCAGTTGAGTTTGGCAGCCTGTTTTTACACATTAAGAGGAGGAGCAGCGCTGTAAGAAGGAGCAGAGTCAGCACCTGCAATGATCTTGTGCTTATGGATCACTCAATGCGATGCTCTTTTGTAGGGATAATTTCAGCGACAGCGTGATGTTAGATCATGTCAATAACCCTGCTGTGAGTCAGCTCTGCTCATTTATCATCATTCGCGTGCTTTTTTTTTTTTTTTCCTTGCAGTTGTGTTGGATATTGGAAACGTTTCAGGCTAGGACATTATCGGATCATTTCTGTCTATTGGCCTGTGCTGGGGGCTGCACCGAAAGCGCAGGTCTGCGTTCTGTAGAGACCATGCTGGTACGGCATTGCCGCGACCTGTGCTGAGTAGGGCTCAGTGTGAGCGTGACACCTTTCCCACCATACTGGGGTGGAGAAGAGTGTCCATCTGTCTTTTTCATGATTTGTTTTGTTGTTTTGGGTTTGGGCATTTTTTCTGCATCCTGAGGAGAAAGCGCAAAGTCTGAACAGACAAGGGCCCCTTTGCCAAAAGAGAGTGCCTTCACAGGCAAACGGTGGAGCAGCAGTGGCTTGCTGTTGTTTACTGCTTGTGCTGTGCTTGTTCTGCGGAGATAGACTATTGTAGCTGCTTGGCCCCATCATCTGATTATTTTTTTTTCACCCCCACATTAAATAAGCCCAACCCCACATTTTTGTTTTCCTACTCTCCATGTAAGTGTAAGTACAATGCCTTTCACATTAATTTCAGTCTCCTTTAACAGAACATTTCAATAGTTTTATATAAGCATAAGCATTCAGGACTCCTTTGTATTTGTTTTTCAATTAATATATCCTATTGTTGTTAGAGCCTAATTGTTACAATCTCTTTAACCTGCAGGCTATGGTGAGCTGACTGCAGGATACCAGCAGCTATTCAGTTGTTAGGAAATGGGTCTGAAAATATAAATCACTTCTTTCTTGGCGTATACTAGACACAGTCCAGGATATATTTGCATTAGCAGTTGCCATATTGCATTAGGATCTGTGGTGATTAGATTTTCAGTAATAGGAGCAGGGCAAATGTATTATATAGTTATACAATTAAACATATTGTCAGACTGAGAGTGAAAGGATGTGGCAATGGAGAAATGGGATAAGACAGGCTTTTCTTTGGAAGGAGCAAATGTGGAGGGGTCATGTTAGAGACGGCAGGAAGTTTAAACAGAGTTTAAGGCAGTTGTTTGAGGAGACACCCAGGCAGAACAGCAGAAATCGTGTGAGTAGAGGGGGTTTCTTTGACATGTTACTGAAGAGGGAAGGATCAACTTGCTTGTGAAGCACCAATTTGAGCTGGATTAGGGCAGGCAGAGAGATGCCACAGGATCTGGTGTTGGAGCAGATCAGAGGTGCTGAGCTGCAGAAGGCAAGAGAAATTTGAGAAAGTGCGTTTAGCCCTGAGAAAGAATAATGACAGAGAATTGACTCAGAGTAGAGGAGACTTGGTCCTGATTTAACACAGTTTCAGTGAAGCTGCGTTTACCAAGAAAGACTGGTAAAAAAACTGCTAAAATTTTTGGAGCCGTCGTGACTGTGTATCTAATGACTCGCAGTTGTTGGCATTGTTTTCCCTTTTCCTTGTCTCTGATTCTTTCTTTCCTTTCCCTCACAACTATGAAAAGCTCCTTGAAGTTAATGGAAATACTGTGGTTGATTTTTAGTGGACTACAGATAAGTCTTCTCTTATGTCATGGCTGAATGCTGATTCCTGAGCTGTTCCGGTTCCAGGCAGCACATATAATTGCATGTTATTATTTGAAAAATAATTATTTTAATTACCATCCAGAAAGGATGATACAAAAATAACCTATATTGGTTTGCTTCTTTTAATTGGAGAACTTTGCCATACTGTAATGTGCCTGAGTAGGCCCTTTCCATCGTGTTCTCCATTTAATTTTAAAGTAACTTGAAGAGCTAATACTTACTAATACTTAATAATACTAATAATTATTGGGCTATTTTTCTTGATCTCCATCCACAGAGTTTTGTTTTTAAATATTACTTGTCTTATTTTTCATAGCTGATGTGACTGATTCAGTTCGGATTATTTCATTTGACCCAAACTGGGGCTGCGGTTTGAGGATCCAACCAATCTGTGGGCAGCCCTTTTTTTCTTTAATAGCAGACTAATTGGCAGACCAATTAATCTGCTCATCTGTGAAGAGAAAATTTATAGCAATAAGTAGTTCTATTTCCAGAAGTCATTCTCTGAAGTAACATTACAGTGGCCTTGTTTACTTCATGCCCTGCAACACGATCCAGTGCTTCAACAGTAGCACAGGTCAATTAGTGGACAAATTAAGCAATTATTAGCCACTAACAAGGGTGACTGGCATCATTACCCTTCCTGTTTACCAGCAAACTGTTATTTTAATACAAAGATCAACAAATAAATTAGGGCATCTGTTGTATTGCCATGTCTGCCTTGAAGTAAATGATATTAAATGGGCTTTGGTTGCTGCCAAATTCTTAACCCCAGCCTAATGAGATACACTGATATGTCTCTTGCTGATTATAGAAGCTGTAAAATTTAGTTTGTATTGATTTATTAACAGGAGGACCAAGTCTCTGCGATGGTATTTTTTTAATAGTCTGATATCTGTCTTTTTACTTTAAATGTTATTGATCCAGAGACTACTGGGTTCCTCAGAAAGACAAAGCTGTTTGCTAATTGTATTGATTATTTGCATGCCTGCAATAATTTTATGGTGAGGTTTGTACACGTAGATGTATGCTTTCATCTGATGCCTCTCTCATGTTCCTTGGAACTGCCTTTACTTCCAGGTTAGACTTCTGTGAGTCAGTTATTTTTAACTCTTGCTTTGTGATTTTATCATGGGGTAAGACTTCTTCAGATTTAATTAACTGTCTCCTAAATAAGAAAATACAGTAAATCTCTTTGGATTGGGTGAGTTGGGCTGATTGTGGTACATTGGGAAATGCTGGGTCTTGTTTGCCACCCAGCTGCTGGGTGCCCAAGGTCAGTCTCTTCCCTTTAGTCTGGTGTGCCTGGTGCAACAGTGAATCAAGCAGAGCAGAGGCTCACCCATTACATGTTTATACGCAGCCTTCTGCGTCATAGCTCGTTCTTGGTTAGGGAACAATAATTCCCTGTGTGAAGCTGAAAACTGTAGCTTCTAATTGCCAGGATGCCTTTGCCAAGCTCTGTGAGTGAGGATGCATCAATAACAGGAGCAAAATGAGCAGAACCTGGACAAGCCTCTTCCCTGGCAGAGTGACAGCCAGAGGAAAGCTCTGAGATTTTGGGCTCTTGTGTTACCTCCAGAATAAAAAGCAGTCACGTAATCCCAGAGGTATCTGTGGCCCTTCCTGCTCTATGAAGAGCTCTCACATGTACATGCTCGGTGCACTGCCAGATCTCATGGCAAAGCGGTTCCACCAAGGTCTTTGGTGAAGTGATAATCATGTACACAATGAGATATTGATGCCACTTTTATTGTGGCTGCTTTGAAAGATCATACCTGACCTCAGATAAAGCATGTTCTGGACATACTGATTTCTAAATAATTAACTCTTCCATTTTAGAAAACACAATTGTTGCAATGTTTTGAGTCTAGTTGCAAGCTCTTTAAAACCAGCATAAAGCCTCGAGAAGCCATGGACTAAGTGTGGGATCATATCTCTTTAAGTAGTTTTGAGCCCTCCAGGTGTGCGGTTTAGACACTGCCAGAAAGCAGTTAGAGCAGCAGTTTAACGTAGCTAAGCCTTTCGTGTTTACATACAGTTAGGAAACCTGGTTATTCAGGATCCAACTGTGTCCCTGTCGTTTCTTCATGTTCTTGCTGTTGTATAATGAACAAAAGCCACAACACCAGCCAAAAAGCAGATCGATGTTCGGTTTCCTTCATTGGGAGGAGGTAATTGCAGAAGCATTTCCTGAGCAATATAATTATGTATATGCTAATTTGCCTTAGAAATTCAGGTTTAGTCTCTTCTCAAGTGGAAGACCTGGTTACAGAAAGGGACTTTCTCTTCTTCAGGATTAGTCACTAATAGATGAAAAAATTGCTGATGTTTAGAGTCAATTATACCTTGATCATCTTAGACATTTCAGATGCCTCATTTTTCCCCATGTGCCTCAGCAAATTAGAATTCATTCCAACAGCAGCATAGGTTCAGATTTGTTAGTATTTGAAATACAAAATGGTCCTTAGGAAATAGGCTAAATGAAGGAGTTGTACAGAATGTGAGATTTTGGTCCCATCTTCAATGTATAATGTATGTTTCAGCCAAGCTATAAACAAGTGTGTTTAACCTGGCATGTACCTGGGTTTAGTTTGTTTGTTTTTAAAGATTTTTGATTGCATCACAAAAAAATCAGGCCTGAAGTCGGATAGTTAGCCCATGCCATCTCTTCTATGCTGTATTGTTGCTTGATATATCTATTCCCTAGGGCTTTGCCCTGTCCAGCGTTAAACGTTTCTGATGATGGGATTCCACTCTTCCCCCGGAGAGACAATTCCACAGTCTAATAGAGCTTGCTATTAGTGAAATTTTACTGATGATCAGCCTTAATTTTTCTCTGCTTAATTTTACCCTGTTACTAGAGCGTAGTGATTGATTTATTCTGGGGAAATTCAGTAAATGATTCCTGCTTCACAGGATGGACCTTACAATAAATAGCAAATTGTCATGACCTATCTGTGGGGGTCCTGAGATCACACAGGAACTCAATTTATCTCGACATTCATTCCCTGGAAGCTATTTCTGTCACTACCAACTCAGTGGAGGAATAAGCAGTGAATTTAACTGCCAGGCTGCCTGCCTCCTGCCCCAGCACCAGCCTCGGAGCAAGGCGATGTTTAGTCGCTCCCTGAGCACAAGACCCAGAGGCAGGAGCTCCTGCGGGGTCTGGTGCTGTGACTGTGCCTGAAGGAAGGGCATTTAGGATCTGCTTCCCCTGTCGCTTGCCTTGGTTCAGCATTAAAGGAGCCTCACAGATGAGGTGGAGTTACTCCTGCTTTTATGGGTGTAAAGTAAGGGAAGAATCTGACCTTACATATTCCAGTCTATTAATCCCACAGTTTCCCTGTGCCTGGTATGGAAGTTTATGTATATCTCCCAATTTTAGTGAGGCTTTTTTTAGCTCTTTGTACATACAGATGATCTGAACTCTGTGTTTGTATGTCAAGGGTAGGTCTGGGCATATGCTCATACAAATTTGAGGTGCCTCAGCTCAATAAATTGCTGCTCATGAGCTGAGCTGCAGTATGTGCCCATGTATGCATGCTGGGTATGTAAGGTGCTAGGCTTAAACTAGTATGTTTTACTTTGTTTCACCACTTAAGAGGAGAAATGTTTTGTTACTGTGGCTCAGCTGATGAGCAGTAACTTCTCCCTCAGTGGAGACTTGACTGTGTCCAATAATGTAGCCATATTGTACTTGCATTATGAGGATGGGCTAAAGTATTTATCCTTAAAGTTCTTATTCTGGAGTTTTTAGAATGTGGCAGGTGCTACATGATTGCAAGTGGTTTGTTCTGTTGGAAGCAGGAGCAGTGCCAGGAACCAAGAGGAATGGTCATTCTAATCTTTTATATGTGAAATTTCAGATAGGTATCTGGAAATCATTAATGTCATAACCCCCCCTCTTCAAACTCTTTTTTCATTTTTCTCAGGTATAATTGACTTCCTTGTGAGCCAGCACCCTATTGCAAAAGTACTGAGAGACCACCTGGTCTTCAAGATTGCACCCATGCTTAATCCTGATGGAGTATACCTAGGAAATTACAGGTATGGTGTGGAATATGAATCTGCATATGATTATATCTACTTTCTACACCCTGCACTGTTTGGTCACTGAATCTTATATGGCTTGTTTCAATTCATTCCTCTTAAACTGGAGGTTCTCGTGTGGCCATATGCTTCCTGAAGTTCCCGTCAAAGACTAGGGCTCAATGGCAAATTTGCTTGCTTCAGGAGGTAGAGAGCAACTCTCTGAGATAGCAGGGTACCTGCTCTGCAAGCCTCCTCTAGGTGTGGGAGTTAGTCAGCTTAGAGTTAGACCTTAGCTGTGTTTTATAAATGCATTCATTATGCTGCTCATCAGCCTCTATGTAAATGTGTCAGTCAATCACAGTTCCTTTCAACTACCCAGATCATCCATTAAAGTCAGAGATTTCAGTCTATTATTGTACCGTAATAGATAGGGATACATGGAATGGAATAATCATTCCACCCTATGCTAATTTTGCTTCATTTTAGTATTTGAATTACTACTTTACCACCTCCTCTGTTGAGAACGTATTCAGATAATCTTTTGTTTTCCCTAAAATTGTTTGCTCTTAATGCATTTATTTACAAAATAAATGTGCTGCTGGAGGTGATAATGAAAAGCAGTTGATTAGTTGATGATTTGTTTGTGGGGGCAATTACATGTACCACATAGTTCTCTGGAGAAGCCCCTGAGAAATGTAATAATACTGTATGTGGTTTTGCTTACAGCACCAGACTAAATAACACAATACATTCTGTAGCCAGGCTACCTTGAGCTTTGGTCTAATTAGGTATTGCATTGCTAAGCAGAATAAGGCCGGTTTATTGTGTGGATGTGGAGACCACTGAGGAAGAAGTTAGAAGTTGCAGAAAATGGTGCTGCTGGCTCTGTTCTTTGTTTTGATATGCGCTTCTTAGCCCTCCTGTGCTTTGCTGCTTACTAAACTAGAAATAGCAGGGAATTGCGTGGGTGATTTCAACAGTGCTTATATACATGTTTTATAAGTGAAAATTCTAAGGGCACGTGGTCTCCTCCCAGCTACACTGATACTCCCTTAAATCTTGGTAAATCCAAAACCAGGGAGCGATATTGCAGTAGCATCATCTGACAGCATGAGGAATTTATCATAAAGGTTATGTCACCTTACAGGAATAAAGCCCTAAAAGGGCTCTAGAATCTGATACTGCATTTCTTTACTCTGTTCCAGATGCCCTGCACATAGGCAACTCCAGTTGCAATTAAGTAGCTTTTGTTTTCCCCCATAAATTCACTTGCCCTGTAGGTTTTTCTCCTGCACTATTATTTATAGTTTTTGAGAGGCATGCAGCTTTACAGACATGCATATGGCTCAAGCCTTTTGGGAGCGCAGGTATTATGAAAGGGCATGTGAATTAATTTGGAATTGCTGAGCCTGATGGTATGCTATTGTTTTAGCTTCTCATGATATGCAGAATTTTCAACCCTCCTGAATTAAAGAGACTTTTAATGAGGTAGTTGGAAAAGCATTTGATTTTCTTGCAATTCTTCACTTTATTTACAAAAGGCCTAATGTAACTAATACCTTAAAAATGAGGGTAATAAGCAAAATGCTACCTATTATCTTGAGAAGAATATTAAAAAGCCCAGTAATGTGCCGGCATTGTAGTTAACTAGTGCTGAGTGAATAATTTACAGCAAACACTTTATTTCCTGCTCATACAAAATCCACAAGCACATCAGAATTTATTTGCTTGAATTTTCTGGATGAATTTTAAAAAAATCTCTAAGGATCAGTTGCTAGTATGTGAAAATTTAACTCCGAAGCTTCTCTGTGATTGGCTAGGTTAGACTGTTTCATCTCTTTTGGTCTTTGTTCAGATTAGCCCATAAACAGGACTTTCAGAAGTCTTCCACGTAGCGTGGTATAACACAGATCTGTTGGCTGGGGACCATCCCCCCACTTTTGCAAAGAAGGTCTGTGGTGCCATGTGTAGCAAGAGTGGCTTTAGGCATTTGAACTTCCCGTTACCCCCTCTTTCCGAAAGCAGCAGCTAGCGACTATTTCTTTGGTTCATTGAAGGTTCACATTCAGAGCTATGCAAGCTAAGATAATGAAATGGGTAATTAAACCTCATGCTTGAGTTTGTAAATTGATCTCCTGCCAGTGTGAGAGATATTTTTTTTACCCCACCAGTACATAGCTTTGTACGATTGGCAAAGTATTCTGTCGGATGCACTTCGCTGTCCTCTGAAAGCCCAGGCGCAGTGGGCACCATTAAAAGCCTGAGTATGTCAGCAGTTCTTGTAGAAGGGATGGGATATACTAGTTCTCCTGTGATCAAACCAGGAACTAACCACTCCTTTACCCAGGATGATAACGGTAACAGTTGGCTGATGGGATTTTCTTCATAGTTATTTTTGGGGATGCAGGACCTTCACCGAGGGTTTGGGTCCTGTGCTCTTCAAAATCCTTGTTCCTTTGTTCTGAGTGCTTGTGAATGGAGGTTTAGGAGTTTAAGCCCAAATTGCAACGATAATGCCAAGAATTGTCTATTATCTATAAACTGTTGCTCATTCACAAGAGAACAGACCAAATGGGTTGTGACTCTGAAGGGACTTTCTTGTGGTGAAACATTCACAACCAGCATCAAGTGAGTTTAATATCACAGCTATAAAGCACAAGTGCTTGCAGCACAGACACATCGGTGAGGAATGGTGTTTATATGTTCGTCATGGAAGTGAACATCAATGCCTAGTGTATCAGGATGCATGGAAACAGAGTGCTAAACTTTACTGATTTATTCAAGTATATGCAAGAGTTTAAGAAGTGTATTTGTGGACCCATACAGTTAGGAAAGAAAAGACAAGATGCCTTCTATAACTTAAAGGGGTGCTTAAGCATCCCCTTTAATTTAGAATGTATGGGAAAACTATACCTAATTTAAAAAAGTATTTCTTAAAAATAAATGGACAAAACTTTCAATTTGATTGTAATCTTAGAGCATAAATCTTTTAACAGAAAGGGAACTAGTATGGTTCTATCTCTTAGTAGCTATTACTTATGTACCTAAACCAAGAGAGTTGGTGAAATTTCTGACTGACTGTTTAGAAATCAGAACATTTAATTTTTGCTTTCACCTGTTTCTTTCTGAAAAGAACTGAGAATTAAAAAATCACTGGCAAACCACACTACAACAGATTAGATTTGGCTGGGTACAAGTGTTGAAGGGGTTAGGTGCAGAGAAGTGGAGCCCTCAGAGTGCAAATTCACCTGCAAGCCAAAGGACTGAATGGTTAATTGGGATTACTCCTTCTTGCAGCACTAGCTGTTTGCTGGTTTGCTAGCACCGTACTCTTCTGTGAAGATGACTACTACAAGGCACTCTTTTTTTCAGTGAAAAAACCCTCTGTAGTCCTTTTCTTACCACATGAGTATACCCAGCTCTTTCTAACACACAGGATAATGATAGGTACCTGCTGTTTACTGTGGATGAGGATGTAGGGTCTCTCCCACAACAGGAAGACAGGCTTCAGCCCTTCCTTGAAGTCTTTAAAGCCTGGTATTACTGCACTTCTAAGCGTAACTGGCTTTGCAGTTACAGTGTGTAGAAAATATTATGCCACATGGGCTTGTTAATTAAATTGCCCAGGAAGATGCCATTGGTTGACCTAGCTAAAACAGTGAGTCTTCAGCATAATTTGCCCTCTGTTCTGGCTGGTAACTTGTCCTCAGCTCCCATCTGAATTGAAAGACCCCTTTCGCTGGGGATGATGCATGACTTGATCTTTAGCTTTATGAAAAAATGTGGAAAAAAATAAAAGTATTTGTGAGTTTTTCCATAACACTAATCTCACCCTCTCTAATGGATTAGACTGTCAAAAAGTTTTAGGAAATAAATGAAAAGTAGTGCTGGGAAGAGAGATTTCTTGACTTTTCTCTTTCTGTTTGCGGTATAGCATTATCATCTTCTGAACCTATTACCATCCCCAGGGAGGTGGATTTAGTCTAAGAAAAAAAAAAGTGTTCTTGATTTAAAAGTCGTGCATCCCCAGGCTTGGCATGAACTTTCCTTTATTGAGAGCTTGTTCTTAAGCTGGCATTCTGCAGCTGAATGCTGAAATGTGTCCCTGCAGGCAAGATGACTGTACCACACCATCTCAGATTAGTTCCAATTTGTCAGCCTCACTTTCCAGAGATGAAACCCTATACTGGCACCAAAAGGGATGTGTTTCTTAGTCTGGGCAGCTCTTCACTGAGATATCCCAGAAATGCCATGACAAGGCAGTTGAAATATCCTGACCGTTCTCTAAAGGCTTTGGTGCATGACCCAGTAAGGCTTCCCATTCCTTGCCGTTTCTGTGTTGCCTTCAGTTGATTAGCTGCGACAGTATCAGCCTTCAGTAAATTAAAGCCATGAATTAGCTGAAATGTTCTGAACTGTCATCACTACAGTATCCTTCTAGCTTGATTGTAGGGACTGCAAGAATTTGTGTGAGTGGCGAGAAGAGGGCACCTGCTGATTCTAATCCTTTCTTGTTTCACTGTCAGGTACGATATTTTTGAGGTCAACACAATCTTTACTGCTTTCTTGTGTGAACAGGTTAATAAAGCAATTTGTTGGATGGAAAGGAGGCCAGTCCTACCCAGACTGGAAAGCCAAATTCACCATAAACAGTGACAGAGTCCATATTGCAACTGTGTGAGTGTTGGAATGGAGCATTTTGGACAAATGGTGTGGTTTTGCCCCAGAAACATAATTTTGTATGGACTGAAATGGTTTGTGGAAGTGAGTTGAATCTGGCAGGTTGTTTCAAGTGAAAAAAGGCAGCTGGGAGGGCCTGAGAAACATTTAAAATGATTCATAGCAGCATTTTATAAAGGACAGTTGTCTCTTGTTTTTGTTTAGTGGCATGATTTGTTTAAAAACTGGACTTTTTTTGAAGAGTTTTAAATACGAACAGAAAACTAGGCTTTGGATGAGGTAAAATATTTCAGAGTTATCCTGAATAGGTTTTTGTGGACTTTAATTCTGTGAATCTAGTCAAAAGTTAAACATTAGTGTTCACATACAATTTATGAGGGGTCTTTTGACAGCAAAAGCTTATGTGGACTTTATACAAATTATTTTCTCTCTAAATCCGAGCTCTATGTTGTAACACTGAGGAGTGCTGATTTTGGTCTTTGATAATATCGCTTTGGGGGATATACCTATACCTGCGTACATACATGTGCATATGTCCGGTCACAGTAACTGGATATGTTATGTGGTTCTTAGTGTCACTTGTCCAGTTGTGAGACATCACTGCTCGTGTGCATACTGCCATTTGCATAACATGTCTTAATTATTTTTCACCTATTTTTCTGGTGGGGAAGATTTTTTTTCTTAGCTTCATTTAATGCATGTGAAATTCATGCATTGCCTTGAATTGAAAAACAGAGTATCCATCTCAGATGACAAGATGAAGCTCTCGATGGAGTTTATTTTTCCTAATTAGGCGTTTGTCATTGTGTATTCTATATAACAACGTATAAGTAAACAATCATGGACCTTTTGAATAAATTTATTGGTTTTATTTATGTTACTGGGCATAAAAAAATCTATAATTACCAGATACAGCCGCAGTATAACTGGTATTTAATGACAATTACTTTTTGTTACCATAGAAATGAGTCCAAAGTAGTTACCTATAATTTCTCATTCCCAAACCTCACACATGTTGTATTGCGGTATTACCATAGTAATTGCCTATTAGTCATCATAAAATAAGCAGTTACCCAGAAGATATCAGGATAGTGTGAAATTTCTCATCTCCTTCAAAACTTGCAGCACATGCCGCTTCTCGTCTTCTTGTAGTGGGATTTTTGCCTGAATGACAAGAATGTCCATTGTACATTAACCCAAGGGAAGAAGGGATGTGATTGAGAGAGAATTGTGCTCTAAAAGTACAAGAAGTCAGGAAAAGTATGTTCCATCACTTGAAAATACAGAACTATTTCTTATTATTGAAAAACAGGGATTTTTCAGTCCCATGAAATGGGTGTTTGTTCCTTGCCATGAATTTCCTTTTTTTTTTTTTTTTTCCAAATCAGTTGTGACCAAAGCAGAGGCTATACATCCCAGGGGGTCTGTGAGGATGCCATGCTGTGTCAGACCTCACAAGCCCAGTATCCACTAATGCAGCAGTGGACAGTGCCACTCTCCTTGTAAGAGCAGGAGATGCTCGTAAGATATTTTCCCCCGAGGACTTTCCCAGCTTCCAGGGATTTTCCTTTCAGCCATTTCCTGAACGCATGGGATTTCTGTCTGCTCAGTAATGTACAGTGAATTTGCCTTCCTAGTACTTGTCCGGTTTGCCCTCAGATGGTAAGCATTCGCTCGCTTGGTCTCCTCTGGTCAGAGGCTGTTCAGCTCCTGCCCCGCTGCAGGAAGCACCACCCACTTTAGCCTGCTGTGAGCGTCATGGACTTCTCAGTGACCCCTCTTGCACCTTTTTTGTCATCATAATTTAGATTGCATGTTATTGAGGCCAGTGAATCTCTCTCTGTGCCTGTCTAGATCACATTTAGTATCATCTGGGGGTTGGTGACTCCTGTGGAGGCAAACATGCTCCCCTTCGTAGCCAGACTACAGGAAAAGCAAGCCATAGGTGCCAAGTGTGTTGCTGACTGCCTGGTAGAGTGGTGGCAACTGAGCTCTTCTCTTTTCCTCCCTTTCCAGTCTCAAAATTGGAAATCCAAGGTGCTTTTCCAAAGCTTCGGGTGTCTTTTGACAGCCTGTTGGATTAAAAACATAGCTGTGGCTAGGGTCAACCACCGTGATAATAGGGGGAAAAAAACAAACAGAAAGAGACCTGCCACAGTGAGGGAACGGCCATTTCCTTGTATCACCTTCTCCCTTGCAGCTGGGAGAGAGGGTGAGGCATGGCAGAAGGCTTCTCCTCCCCCTGCTCTTGCTTGGCATTGAGGACAAGTTGGAAATTTTCTGTGCTGTCTTCCTCCCGCATCGTGTGTGTGTTTGCATCTGTTCTGGATCTCCCACCTCATATGGTGTCCCAGGCTGGGGCCCTGGAAAGCAAAGTCCGGGGTGTATCTGCAGCTGTGGTACAGGCATGCTCTGGGCAGCAGCAATGGAAAAGACCAGGGAGCAAGCGAGCAGAAGAGGTTTTCTCTGGCTCTTACATCCGCCTGGCTCACAGAATTGCCTTTTCTTTCCTGCTTGGAAGTTTTCTTTCCGTTGTGGCTTTTATTGCCTAGAGAGTGCTGTGATCGTAAGACAGTTACAGTGTTTGCTGCTTTGCTCACCATTACTTTAAAAAAAGCTTCCTTTTAAAAAAGTTGTCATTCTTTATCTTAAAACAAATACTAGGATTCCAAAAGGGTTCCTATCTACTGCCATTGAAAATGCTCTTTATATTGATGTAGTAACTGCTCATTTAAACCATATTACAGCTCCTGAGTATTTTTCAGTTGCTATTGATGTGACAAATTCCCTTGCACAGAGGACTGCACCAATCAATAGAGTCAGTATATGTGCTTTAACAACAAAGCCACATGCCTTGGGGTTCCAGTTGAATCTGAACCTTTTAGTAGCATTAAATAGAGCTATATTTATTTTGCTTTTGGTGCAGGGAAAAAAAAAATCCAAACCCAACCTAATTTAATACAACTTGTTGGAAGGTTTGAAGGCAGCATTATGGGGCCATTTTCACATGTGATGAATACGTAACTAGTGTCAGAGCTGCTATTTTGTTGTTGTAAGCGAACCCTTCTCTTTTAGTTAGATTGATCTGGGTCTGCAGAGTAGCCTTTTATTTTTAGACGAGCAGGGAAAGAAGTCATAATGAGAAATATTGAAATCATAGCTTTTTTTTATATCTGCCATTATTCCACTGAGAATGAGACATGATGTCCTTAAAGAGACAGGGCTATTTATTTTCCATTTAAATAGCACCATTTGTGGTTATTACCTTTGAGCTGTTATGCAGAGAATAAGCACCCAACTCATGAATCCCAGCCAAGTGAATCAAACTTTTGTACCTAAGTGCCATTTATGTCTCTGAGTTGCTGTAGGAGCCTATTCTTGACTTTCACTGACATTTTTTTTTTTGCATGTTTTTGTCTTCTAGAATGTATTTGTAATTAACAGGGGTCTTAATGTCAGTTCAGTTGAAATGTTGGTTTCCTTTTTTCCCCCCCGAATAGCTGATCATGGGTCTGAATAATCCCATCTCGGTTTCTTTTTGCTTTGCTTTCAGTTAAGTAACTAAACATATCGGGCTTTCTTCTCTTTTTTTCTTCTTTTTTAAGTCTGGCTTGCATCGCTGGTGATTTGAGTTCTTGTTCATAGTAGCAAACAACAGAGCAAAGTCTCCAGTAGTTATGTTGGTTTGTTTTTTGTGTTTTGTTTGGTTTGGTTTTTTGTATTTTTTTTTTTTTAATTCTGCGAATGACTTGGTAAACTTCAGCTAATTTGCTGGAGATCTTTGTTTTGGTTTACCCATCTGCAATTTAGGAATAATTAGGTCTCATATATGTAAAATTAGCTGTGGAACTACATTTATTAGTGTGTGCAAAAAAGAAAAAAACCCAACATGTTGGCTTTGAGACACTATGTAGGTACCAAGCAGTATTGTTTAGAAAAATGGTATCTTTAAACATACCCATGCAATCAAAGCAGTGTTTTATTGTTAGTTTTGCAAATGAGAGAAGGGAGAAACAGGCTGAGTTGGTCTCTGTCTAATGTCGTATCGAGCTGAGCTCTACTTCTCGAACAGCAGTTGCCAGGCCACAATCCATGGCATTTAAAAGCTGATACAAAAGACTGGAGGGCTGCCCCAGAAAGGCTATTTGCCAGACACAGGAAGTTATAGCTGTGACACAACCTGAGAAATATGCCGCGTATTCGCAAGTGCCATCTGCTGGTACGGTTTATTGAGCTATTTCCAGCGACAGGTGCAAGACATGTCTGTAACTGGCTTTTCTTTTTTATTGGTGGTCTTCAGGCAGCTGCCTGCTTGCATGGCACATATTGTTAGCTTCTAACATGCGCTGCACCTAGCTGCAAATGTACCCTGTCGATCCTCCCACCCTAGCAGTTGCCATAAGGATGCTCTGCCAAAGTGCCTTGAAAGAGGGGAGGTGTCAGCACAGTATCAAGGGGCAGGAGAGATGTCCATGGAACATTTGCCCCAGGAGGAGATGGTCTGTGGTATGGAAAGTGTTTGTGTAGTTGCCAGCAAAGGGGATGATCCAGCTTCCAATTTCCAAGGCTTTGTCTCCTTCCTTCCCCAAATTAAATTAGTGATACTGCTGCTTTGTTGATGGTCTAGTTCAGGGAAGTGCTCAGAAACGTGTCTTGCAGTGAGGGCTGTAGCTCAGGAGTGTGTGTTGATTCTCTGTGAGCTTTCTTCTGCTCCTGTCCTTGCTCTTTGTTTAGTTTTCCCTCCTTAACACAATTACAAAAGGTATGTTTCCTTGCAGAAATCAAGAGCAGCCAAAACTTAGTGCGAACTGTGCTGCCTTTGTCTGCATTATATTTGCCTTGCCAGCAGCATCACTGAGTTGTTGACTCATCTGGGAGCAAATCCCAGATCCTGAAGTGTTAGTGAGGTTGAGGTCAGCTCCAGCCCTGCCTGAATTCTCCTGTCCTGGGATGCAAGAGCTGCATCCAGGCCTGCGGACACCCACACAACTGAGGCTATAAACAGGGATTCAAGCTGTCCTTGTGCTATCAGTGTTTGAGTGGGGCTTCTCCTTAACTAGACTCCTCTATTCTTCCCCATCTTTGGGAGTTACTTTGGAAGAGATTTCTCTGTCCTGACCCTTGGCTAGCATGGAGTTACTTGTGGTACTTGGCAATACATTCCTGAGAAGGCTCCAGGGAGACCTTATTACTTAAAGGGGGCTTATGAGAAAGATGGGTGCAGACTTTATAGTAGGGTCTGTTGAGACAGGACAAGGGGTAATGCTTTTAAACTACAAGAGGGTAGATTCAGACTAGATATAAGGAAGACATTTTTTTTATCATGAGGGTGGTGAAACACTGGACCAGTTGCCCAGAGAGGTTGTAGAAGCCCCGTTCCTGGAAACATTCCAGGTCAGATTGGACAGGGCTCTGAGCAACCTGATTTAGTTGAAGATGTCCCTGCTCATTGCCAGGGGAATGATGGGATAGATGGCCTTTAAAGGTCCCTGCCAATGCAAACCATTCTATGATTCTGTCATTCTCAAGAAGAACTAAGACCCTCCTGTCTGTTGGTCCAGGGGAAGAGCCGGACTACTTTTGTATTTTGGCTTTACAAGTTACACTTCAGTGCTGGTTCATGCCAGCAGGTTTTGCTTTGCAACAGTGAAGTGAAAAATGGAAACTACAAGTTAAGAGGAGAAATATTTTCCTTAACTGTAGAAATGACCAATTAGAGGTCAAATTCTGCCTTAATGAGAGCACCTATTGCTCCTTCTAGGTGAACAACCTAAAGAGGGAAGCTGTTTTGCCTGAGGAAGGCTCAGTATGTGATTAGTGTGTATTCCAGTTTTGGATTGTTCCACCCCAAAGAGCATCTCAGAATCTTTTCCAATGTAACTAACATTCCTTTCCCCATTCCCACCCCTCCATTTCAGCAACATCTGCTCACCTACACCTACAGATTCTCCAGCTGTCAGGGAAAGCAGCTGGGGGATTAATTCTTTATTAAGAGCTTTCTGGACAGAGATCCTGGAATTTTCTGAAGTTTACACAAGATCACCAGCAACTGGTGATCGCTCCCATGGTCCCTGCAAGAGTCCCCTTCCTTGTAGTCAAGTTTTATCATGTTAAAGAAGTGAGGGGTTCAGTACTCACCTTTAGTTCACTGGGGAAGGATTTATCACCTATCAATAGAAAAGTTTCGTCTTCCCGTTCCAACTGCCGCAATGTGGGTGGGGAAGGGGAAATCCCATCCAAGTTATTAGGAAAACAATAGCAGCCTAAGGGAATGTTTGTTTAGGTTGGTTTTTTTGTTGTTTTCCTGGGTGACAGCTGTTCTTTTATTTTCTTTTTTTTTTTTTTTTTTTTTAAATTGCAGCACTTAAAACGATGGCAGCTTGCTGTATAATTCATAATATTAGTCCTAAGGGCAGTGTCATGTAACATGAAAACAATCCTGAGACAAATCTAAATAATAAGCATCCATTATCTAAAACAATATTGTATTAATAAAACAACATTAAATAATCTGAGGATGTACCTCACTTCTAGGGAGCGTAGAGACAGACACTTGCCCAAAGTTCCCACTCCCATGTCTTGGTCAGCACGTTGGCTCCCAGACACTGTCATGTCCTTGTGACTTAGAAGAGCCTTGTTTTCACTCTTTACTGAAAAGTATCTTTAAGTGGTTCAGAGTTGGGATGTTTCCTCTTCTCTGTTTGGAGAAGATACCTTTTTTTCTTGGGTTAATTCTCATAGGTGAAGTCTCCCTGTCCTGGTTTCAGCTGGGATAGAGTTAATTTTCTTCCTAGTAGCTGGCATAATGCTGTGTTTTGGGTTTAGTATCAGAAGAATGTTGATAATACACAGATGTTTTAGTTGCTGCTAAGCAGTGCTTACACCAGCCAAGGACTTTTCAGCTTCCCATGCTCTGCCAGATGCACAAGAAGCTAGAAGGGGGCACAGCCAGGACAGCTGACCCAAAATGGCCAAAGGGATATTCCAGATCATATGATGTCATGCTCAGCATGCAAAGCTGGGGGAAGAAGAAAGAAGGGGGGGACATTCAGACTGATGGTGTTTGTTTTCCCAAGTCACTGTTACGTGTGATGGAGCCCTGCTTTCCTGGGGATGGCTGAGCACCCGCCTGCCAATGGGAAGCAGGGAATTAATTCCTTGGTTTGCTTTGCTTGTGTGGGCAGCTTTTGCTTTACCTGTTAAACTGTCTTTATCTCAACCCATGAGTTTTCTCACTTTTACTCTTCTGATTCTCTCCCCCATCCCACCAGGGGGGAGTGAGCAAGCAGCTGCATGGGGCTTGGTTGCCATCTGGGGTTAAAACATGACACTCCCAAAAGATGTTTGGCTAGGTGTTGACTTTCAGGAACTTGAAAGGTGTTGAGCTCTTGAAAATTAGTCCTGGTGCTCATTTGAAAATGTAGGTTGTGGCTGTAAAGGAAACTTTTCATTTAGCTACTAGTACACAAGGCTTTTTTGCTGAAGCAGAGAGAGATTGGAGACTGCTGTTTCACAGCTGCTTTAAGCTAAGGAAAGTACATGCTGGTACCTGAAGGGGTAGTTCAATTCTGTTCTTCTTCCTGGCTGTGCATCCCTGCCATCTCCTTTTTGCCAGGACTGGTGCTTGTGTGGCAGTGCTGAGAGCCAGAAAAGGACCAAGACAGGAGGGAGGAATGTGCAGAGAGGGGTCCCTTTGTAGTGGCACCTTGGGAGTAGATGGCCTTAAAGCAATTTTGAAGCTGGAGTCCAGGATCTAGGTGGCTGTTTGTAGTCATTCTGGGGATCTTGGAAATGAAAGACAGTGGTAACCAGGGATTTCTTGGATGGTTGTTGGTGTGTTCAAATGCAACCATGCCTATGTGATCTCTTTCTTAGGGCTATTATTTGCTAACAACAGGAAATTATTGTTTATACTACTTGGTAACAAGTTGGGTGACTTAACAGGTCCATTCAGGAAACCGGGGGCTTAATGGTGTCAGAGGCTGGAAATGAGCTGTTTCCATACAGCTGTTATACCCCATCATGTATACATGGTGAAAAACTGTCCACAAAATCCTTTCCTCTCTCCACTCCCTGTAAGTACCGAAACCATCATAGCTATGCTGATACAGCAGAGGGAGCAATTAATCTCATGGCAGATTACTCCTCTGCTGCCCCTGGCACCCCACAGAGGGGGGATGTCAGGGTAGTCTGGGGGGGGGTAGATGTGACTGCTGATTGGCAGCTGATGGCTTTGCCTGGTTTGGTGCCTAAGCGCTGGAAGAAGAGCGTTGTGCCAATGTGGAGGAGTTGGGATCAGAAAAGGGATGTGACATTTTTGGACACACAGTGTCAAGCCGCAAAAACATTAGCCATCTCTGCCAGTGTGAGTGGAACAGGCGTTCTGCCTCTTCTTCCCCTCCCAGACTGGAAAGGATGTATATTAATAGAAGTATATGCGACTTAACGTGCAGCTACTTGGTGTTAACCCAGGTCCCCAGGGAAGAGAAGTGCTTATTTCAGGTTGCGCAGATCATAAACCTGCTGCCTTCTGTGGAGCGTGTGTGCTGAATACTAATGCTCCCTTTCCTTTTTCTTTACCGACACGGCCATTGAGCTGATGAATTGTATAGATTATACAATGATAATGGATGGGGAAGGGGAATTTCATCTGTCTCTTTAACCAAAATATGAACAGTACATCCTGCCTGTTTGCAGAGAACAGCTGGATTTCTAATAACACTGGAATGCTGTTGTGGTGTGTGTGTGGGGGGGGATGGTGCGTTTAGCTGCCCCCTCCCTTTCAGCACTGCCATTCTGACATCCAAATGCTTGCAAAAAGACTGGAGCTTTCCAATACCCTGAGGCTAATGCAGCAGTTATCCTGGGAGTCTGCCAGCTCTGTTGGATCTAGGAAAAGCCTAACCCCTCTACGGTGCATCTGCACCATGCCCAGGGGATGAAAGGGAGGTAGGGGCCTTGCATTTGATTCTCCAAGTATCAGCTGGGTGAGAAAATGGGTTTTTCTTGTAAACAAGACCAGTCTCTATTCATAGAGTGGGCTGAGCTGTGATCTGATGCTGTGCAAAGCAGCGAGTGAGCTGCATTGTGGAAGGGCTTATGGTAAGGTTGTCTGTATCTTTGGGAATCTCAAGAACCGAAAGAAAGATGTCACAGAAATGTGCAAAGCCTCTCAGGCTGGTCACATTTTGTATTAATAACAACAAATTTTGTATATTAATTTGAACTGAAATAGGTTAGCAAGGGAGCCTGAATGTCCCGATGATTGATAATGCATTGACGCTGCAGTGCTGACCAGAAGCCCCAATCCTGTTCTGCTAGGTGCTGCACAAGTACATCATAAATGATCCTCCCTTTCCCAAAGTGCTTTCAGAGCTAAAAGAGTGTGGCACAGCAGGTGGACAAGGCAATCAAGCAAGCTGTTATAGCAGGGAAAGACAGAGTACTAAATATAATAGGATGAATAGTGGTAGTTTTTTGCCTTTTTTATGGTTCCCCCCCCCGGTTGGTGACAGGAGACACAATAGCTAACTGTACAATCAGGCTGAATAACCTCCATATATCAACTGATAGTAGGACTGCTCTAAATTTCGTGAACCCAGGGAAGGAGCTTTCAGTGACAAAATACATTTGCAAAGGAAGGTTGACCCAAAAGGTGTGTTTCCTCAGAATGGATTACTTTTAGATGTTCTTCTGTGGTCCTATTCTTTACTCATTGGCCAAAACTGTGGAGCTCTGCTCAGCTCCCAGTTTAAGCATCATTTAAATTCAGCACCGGGTTTTTCATTATTCTGTTGCAGCTGAGCAGTATTATGGTTCTACCCATTGTTTTACATCTGGATCACATTGTCATTTTGTGCATATGGAAATCCACAGATGTTCAAGGCCCAGTCAATCTTTTGGCAATGCTTGCTAGTGAGGAAGCTACACAGCGAGAATATCTATGCCATAAAAGTTCTCCCAGCAAGTTTCGTACCCCAGCAGTTGTCCTTGGATAGATCTTCTGTCTGCTCTTCCAAGACTGAAAAGAATCAATTGACAAACTGCCAGTCTATCTCCTTTACTTTCTGCTATGTCTTTGGTAGTCTTCTGTATATTTTCAGCTACTAAAATCTTTTTTGTTTTTAATTCTTCCAGTAGGGTTTACTTTTACTCCTGCTGTTGACATGCAAGGAGGAACTGATGCTGGCGTAGGTTTGTTCTTGACATCTCCATCTTGCTGATGTTTTGCTAACTTGTGTAAAAGAAAGACAGGTCACATCTAGGAGATATGCTGTTGCTGGTATGGGTGAGAAGCAAGTGCAATCCTAGCAGACAGTTCTTATTCCTTACATTGGTCACCTTTTCAATTACAGATCCGATCTGCTAAAGTCTTGTCATTCTCATTCTAGTTTCTGTTAATGAAATGCATTTAACTGCCAGCTCTTGTTAATGGTAACAACACAGCCGAGGATTCATAAATTCCCATGGAAGTCAAATGACTGCTACCTTAGAAGAACTCAGTCAAGTCTTTTTTTCATCGTGAAGCTGGAGGGGGAGACAACTGCAGCTTGATCTGGCCAGCCAGAATATTTTGAACAATGACTCGATCTCAGACTTTTATTTCAGACTCCTATCTGAAAAGGTCTAGATAAATATTCTGTTTCTAAGAACCCTGGGGTTTTTGAGTCCATGTCATCACTCAGTTGTGCTCTTAGTATCTTGGATCTATCTCAAATTATTACTTGTTACTTGGTATAGTCAGAAATTCAACTTTTGAAAAGCCCATCACACAAGTGCAGTCCATAGATGTGTAAACAGTTGTGTTTGGCACAGTTTTGACCTATTCTGAAGAACTACAAGAATGAGAAGAGAATTAGAAAAATTGGTGTGTGACAAGACAGTCCTGGAGCTTAGTTTGTTTAGATTAACAGACAGCAGGCAAAGGAATGAATGACGTGATCTGAGACTCATCAGCCCATGATCTGTGTCTGAGTACATACATTAGGAATATGCTAACATGGAGGAACATGAAGGTTACGTTTCAGTATAAAAGGGGAGGGCATAAAAGAGCAGAATGTCTTGACACTGATGTTCAAGAAATTAAGATTCAAGTCCTTGAAGGGATGGTTAAAGACTGCTGTGTATATTCCCTGATGGACTGTTTTGCAATAAAAATATTTTCCTAAAAGGTCTGTTTGGGGTTTTGTTTTGGATTTTTTGTTGGTTTTTTTTGTGAATGGGAATAGCTTCAAGGGAGGTGTTTGTGTGTGAATTGTAGATCAGCAAAGATGATCACAGTAGGCTCTTTCTGGCTTTAAAATGTATGATTTTCAAACTACTGTACAGCACTGGTAGTTTTCTTTTGCAAGAGATACACCTGATGATCTCTTGGACTTTTTTAGAATTATAGGTTTCTCTGCAAAAATTGGGCACACTGCATATAAACTTCTATCATTCAATCTAACTGAAGTATTCTATGAGTTCTGGAGAGAATTTCTTCCTTTCCAATGACAAATTCCATTAGAACCAGTGGAAGCTCGAGGCTTTTTCTTTCAGCTGTCCAGTGCAGAGGGGTTTATCGTTTGGTATCATGTAAGCTTAATAGGGTAAAGAAGAAACATCACAAAATAAACCTTCATAATTTCTCAGCAAATCCAGTTAACTTTTGCTCATGCCTCCCTGAACACTTGCTTTAAACAGAAGCTGTTGGGCTGAAGCTATATAAGCCCTGTAATTGTTCCAGGTCTGCAGAAGCCGGAGAAAGGTCAGCTTTGACCATTTGATCATTGCTGGAATGATCAGAAATGGTTTGTACCTGCATATTCCTCAATGACAGTTAAGATCATTACAGACATGGTGCTTTGTTTTAATTCAAACATGATTTTTTTTTTTTTTAATTGAAAAGATACATTGTCTAACCTGTAAAATAAAAGGCTGGAACATGGAACTGGGAACAACTAATTGAGTCGGAAGCTGGCCGTGACTAAGTGCTGGCATGAACAAAGAAAATAGTGTGGCCACATTCTTTATAAATGGATCTCTCAGATAGTCCACATCTCTTTTATTTAATCCTGGAAACAATACTGTATTTTCCTATATCTGGGGACATAAATTCTATTAAAGTCTGAGCTCTTAAATGGTCTCAATGTGACTGACTAGTGGTCAAGGTGAAAGCTGACATTTAGTTCTGTCAAGAACAGAATATTTTGTCTTTGGTCATCTTAATTAAAGTGATCACCTAAACTTCTCCCTGCATATGTGTTCATACTACCATTTCATTACCTGAAGAAGTTATCTTGCAAATTACTGCCAATGATAAATCGATAAAATACAGTAGAAATGCCAAGTGGTCATTTACATGATTGGAAGTACTTTAATATAACTGGTTGATGTAAAGAGCTTTGTTTTATACCACTCCATGTTTCCTAATCAGTACTTCAGGAAAACTGCAAAGTAGACGGAGCCTGGACATCAGTTCTGTGCTCTTCATGTGTTCCTGTACCTTTCCTGCTACATCTTGTTGGAGCAGGATGGTGTGCAGGTACCCAGCTGGACAGTCCTGTTCTACTCGTGAGGAAAGCCTTAGGTCTGCACTGGATTTAGAGGCTTGTGCTCAGGTTTTTGTAAGCAGCTGGTGGTTCTTAGGTGCTGAAGTTTTAGTTGCTGACACTGAGATATGTCAAAGGCTTCTGGAGTCCAGATGAAGAGTTTTTAGCAGTTTTTTAAAATACAGGCCCTTCTATAGCATGTCTCAAGTCAGATGCCTAAACAGTCAATCTTGAAATTTTTGGCTTTGGAATTTTCACTGTAGCTCCTTGTTGATCCCATGGAATGGCTCTACAGTTATTTGTGTTGCAAATGGAATAGAGAGGGAAGTGGATTTTCTTATGTATGGAGTTTTCTCTTTTGATTCCTGTTTGATTGCTTGTTTCCATTTAGATGCACGTGTATTGGTGTCCTGTTCAGCACTTCTCATCTGCTGTAAGCCAGACACCCAGTTCTGACCCACAAGTGGTGATAACAGATTGCCTTCCTAACACAGCTCCTGCCACCAGATTTTGTTCCTGTGCACGAATGAGTCTAAAAGGACAAGCAGCACTAAACCAGCTGCAAGTAAAATTTCCTAAGGGATTCCCTGCAGGCATAAATGCATCAGTGTTGGGACCAGAGCAGCTGCCTCTGTCCTGTTAGCTAAGGATTTGGGGCAGGATGGGGCATCTCAGGACACACAGCATTGGAGGAATGGAATTTGGAGGAGTGTGCTCAGCTGCAGGACAGAATTATGCCTTGCTGTACTCTTTTATTTTTTTCTTCTTTTTTTCTCTTGAGACTGTTAAAATTCTCCCAAGAACAGCCTGGAATCCTAAGCGTCTGTATCTCCATGTTTAAAAAAAAAAAAAAAAAAAAAAAAAAAGCAGAAGTGTTTGGCATATATAGTTTGAAATGTTTCCCTTTGTCTAAAATTTTGTTTAATAATGGACTTTTCTGGGTGCTTGAGGGTTATCATTTAAAAAAACCCCAAACCAGTAAAGGGCTTTCTAGTAAAGGGCAGATTTCTAGGACTAGCTCTATAGTTCTCCTTCTGCCCGTAAGTGGATATAGTTTTACATTAAGATGTTTTTCTGGAAGCAGTTGATGCCATTGCAAATAAGACCCTGGTTGTCTCTGCAAGAAATTACTAGATAAGTTCGTAACAAGAATATAACAGCTGCATGTTTCAAGGTTCTGCTGGAGATTCTTTACAGTCTCTCTAAAAGATAACATGTTTTGAGTTGTTTCCAGAAGTCTCTTTATCCCAAAGAAAAAAAAAAGTCCTTCAGAGGGGGTATCATTACATAGGCATTTGGACATAGGCATACACACCTCTGTGTAACTACAGTATATAGGAGCCTGTCTGCTTATCTCCTGAAAATGTAGTACAGAACAGGCCTTTAGCATATAGACCTGAACAGGAGGGAAAGTGCTGTCTTTTGCTTTTTTGTCTCTTTAAAATACCAAATCCTCTGCCCAGAGATTAGGAGTGAAGGTCTGGATTTAGTGCTGTAATACTGAATTGAATTACGAGCCTAGGTGTAGTCCTGAGAGAAGACTTAGCACAAATTCTCATACTGATTTTGGCACTTAAATTACCTTTCGACCAATGACACTTGCTTTAATTTGAGTATCTGGACTGCAGCTACTCCAGGACATATTTTTAAAGGTAATCTGTGCATAATTCCCATCGATTCCAGCAACATGTCATGGGACAGAATCTGCTAACAAGAAATGAAGAGCTAGCTACTTTATAACTGGCAGACAAGGACCTGATTTCTACCACCCACAGGACACACCAAATATGAACTCCAGTAGGAAATGACAGAAGATTGCCATTAGTGAGAATTTCCATGGCAATCCTTGACTTGAGAGGAGACGAAGTTCGGGAAACTTTTGGGAATGACTGTGGGGAGCAGAATCATAACAATACCTGATACTCCATTTTATGCCTGGTCATAAACAGAGCCAGAGTATAAGAGCTAAAATCTGCTCTGATCATGGTCAATCATTTGCTAAGGACGAGAGGGGCCACCTCTCCCTCCTTGCTTGCTAGTCTGTGTTGGTGTGATTTCTGGAACTAAACTTGGCTAGGGATGTGAAGAATCATAAGAAGGGTTTCTACAGGTATATCAGCCAGAAAAGGATGGTTAAAGAAAGTGTACCCCCACTGATGAGCAAGACTGGCAGGCTGGTAACAGCAGATGAGGAGAAGGCTGAGGTACTCAACGACTTTTTTGCCTCAGTCTTCACTGGCAACCTCTCTCCTCACCCCTCCCGAGTCGATGGATGGCATGAGGGGGACTGGGAGGGCAAAACCCCTCCTGCTGTAGGAGAAGACCAGGTTCGTGACCACCTGAGGAACCTGAAAGCACACAAGTCCATGGGACCTGATGAGATGCATCCCAGAGTCCTGAGAGAACTGGCCGATGAAGTTGCCAAGC
>NW_009259191.1:1171580-1265836 GCF_000687185.1 Egretta garzetta
TGGCCAGCAGGTCGAGGGAGGTGATTCTGCCCCTCTACTCAGCTCTGGTGAGACCTCACCTGGAGTACTGCGTCCAGCTCTGGAGCCCTCAGCACAAGAAGGACATGGAACTGTTGGAACGGGTCCAGAGGAGGGCTACAAAAATGATCCGAGGGCTGGAGCACCTCTCCTATGAGGACAGGCTGAGAGAGTTGGGCTTGTTCAGTCTGGAGAAAAGGAGGCTACGGGGAGACCTGATTGCGGCCTTCCAGTACCTAAAGGGGGCCTATAGGAAAGATGGGGAACGTCTTTTTAGTAGGGCCAGCTGTGTTAGGACAAGGGGAAATGGTTTTAAACTAGAACAGGGTAGGTTCAGGCTAGAGGTAAGGAAGAAATTTTTTACAATGAGGGTGGTAAAACACTGGAACAGGTTGCCCAGAGAGGTAGTGGAGGCCCCAACCCTGGGAACATTCAAGGCCAGGTTGGATGGGGCTCTGAGCAATCTGATCTAGTTAGCAGTGTCCCTGCTCACTGCAGGGGGGTTGGACTAGATGACCACTAGTGGTCCCTTCCAACCCTAAACATTCTATGATTCTATGATTCTATGATTTGCTTGCTGGTTTCTTGTACCAGGCTGACGTGTTATTGCCACTATTGTGTTTGCTGCTATTTGATGTGGAAATACCAAGTGGAGTAACTGTAAGACACCTCTTATTAGCCTGGGCTTGTGTGACACCCTCCTGAGAGTTCAGGGAAGCTTCTATGCATGTGGGCTACACAGAGATACTGAAAGATCTCGGTTGAGTCACTGGGCTAATCCTGTGCTCTCACCTAGCTAATATGCCTTGTTGCACTGACTCTGCTTTGGGAGGTTTAAAGACCTATTTTTAGGTTATTTATAGGTTTTTGAGATCTGAGGTCTGGAAAACATCTTGTAGTGCAAGATAAAGGAGATAATTCTATTTAATATAGGAAGCTGATATCACCATGATGCATGCATGCAGTCAGAGGGGCAAGGCAGCTGCTGAAAACTGTAACAGAGGAGGGTGCGACAAAAGTATTTGGAGAGTGAAACTTTCAAATAAGAAAGTGAATGTTTTAGATGGTGAAACAAGCTACCAAGGCATGTAGCAGATTGTTATCTTGTGAGGCCTGCAGATGAAGACCAGACTTTTTCTTCCCTTATGGGTGTCTCTGTAGAAGCTTGGTGTCATCGAATGGTCCATTGTTTAAAAAGTCAGCCTAGATGAAGTAAGGGTCTCCCTTGGCTTTTCAGAGTATGTGAATATCCTAAAGTTCATCACAATTTTTACAGCTCCTCAAAGTCTAGTTTTGCGGTCCAGTTCTGCATAGCTTTCCAAAAATCTCCTACAGGAGCATGCTCTAATCCCCAAAAGTTCTACAGCATTTTGCAGCTCTTGGCACTCTGCTGACCAGGGCTTCCTTTTATATAAAAATACATCATGTAGAAATAGAAAACTTACTGAGAGAATGATACGAAATTGCAGATGCAATAATTATACTTGCTTGTGTCAGAGCACTGTTATAACAAGAAATAATAATGAAACAACATTTAATTTATCCTCTTTCAGGGGCCAATAAAGGATAATGTGACATATTCAAAAAGAATATTCTTTTTATGTTCCATATTGCTGTCATTAATTTTTCTTCATGTCTTATTTTATAAACCTTTTAATTGAAGGGGTGGGAAGCATAAGAAGGACATATTTTGGAGGAACAACAACCAAGAAAACTTTCCTTCTAAGTATTATTCCACTACAATATCAAGAATGATGCTGCCATTCTGTATTGCAGTGCCTTGGATTAGAGATTCCATTAAAATCTTTTGTTGAAGGTCTTTTCACACAAAGTTTTTTGTTGGAAGTCTCATTTAATCCAATTAACTTTCCTGTATCTTTGAAGTTCAGGCAAGATCAGCAAGACAGTGACTGCTTTTTCCTGGGAAGCAACATATAGTAGTACAGAAGTCATATAGGGTAACAAAGCTTTTTTTTTTTTTTTTTTTTTTTCTTTTTTACTGCAAAAGAGGTAGGGAGGGTTTGAGAACCCTTCAGCTTTGCACACCATTTGCCATTCTTGAGGTTAATTGTTTTGAGTGCTGTGGGAAGGTACTAGCCACTTGGGTGCTTTTTTGGTGGTCTTTTGCTGTGCACGAGTTCAGTTGCCAGAATTTTGCAGCTATTAACGTGCTTTTAGATTTATTCACTATGCAGTGGTGCTTTGTGTGTTTGCATTTTTAAGAAGGATGAAAGTATCTGTGTATACATATTCCTTGGGTATAGAGTAGCATCCAATGGAGAACAGAACTGATACAAGAGAAGACAAGCCAGTGAGCCAAAGCTCTCCTTGTCTCCCCCAAAGGGTAGACTCCCAAAAGTTAATCTAATTAAGGAGGGCACTTAGGCTGTGGGGTTAACAGCTGTTTGGGAGGCAACAGTGAGCTCCTTTAGGAGCTGAGGTTAGACTTTGGAAATAGTTCCTCATGGGAATATACAGGAAAATTGCTGTGCACATGTGCATGTATGTGTGTAGAATTCAGAATGAAGGGTTTAGATGCAGCAGCACCGACAAGGATGGAAATAGGTCAGTCAGTCGTTTAAGTGCTCTCTACGTGTTCCTTTTCTGTGACAGCTCTGAGTAGCAGTTGGAAGACAGCCTGGGACTTCATTTAGAAGCATGAACCAAAAGAAAAAGAGAAAGGAGGGGGTCATTTTGCTTGTTTTGATGCCCACGTGTCCCATTTTCAATTATCCCTCTCATCCACTCTCACTGGAATGCAGTGAGATGCCTACAAATGAGCCATGAGAGAATTTCAAAGGTTTGGATGCTCCATTCGGAAAACTCAGTGAAAAAACCTGTGTGCCTCTTTGGGTTGTGAAACTTGACTTGAAATTGCTTGAGGACAAAGGTTCCCTTGGGGTATTTTGAAAAGCCTGAAGGACTTTGTGTACCTGATTACAGGATTACTATCTTCATGTTGTTGGATCTTGCCTTGTAGATTCTGGACTCTGCTCAGTTGGTATACCACCACCTACACTTTAAATACCTTTTTGAATAATACAAGTTGAATTAATATTGTTTATCTCTTAGCCATCTAAAAGTTAGCCATCTACTCTAGACTGGTGGCTTAGAGCTGTCTGTGGTCAGTGGGGCATTCCTAGAAAGTGATTTGTATCATCTACGCTAAGTGGGCTAAACTGCCATATGGAGAGATTTCTCTAACCCTGTTGACTTGCGGGAGTTGCGGGGGCTGGCGTTAGAGTGAGATTTGTCTTGCCTTTCTTAAGCTGTTTAACATGAGTCAGAAGATGTCTGCTCCAGCTGCCGTAAATTTACTGATATCCATGCATACAGTTATGAGCAGAGTTGTACCAATTGACACTGACTGTGGATCTGGCTCACTGGACTTTTGGGTTTTTATTTATTTTTTTTTTAAAAAAAATTATAATAGTACCAGATGTTGCTGTCACTAACTAGACTCTAGTTCTGGCTCAGGAACCATACATGAACAGCCAGTCTAATTCCTTATTAGCACTGAAGTGTTTTCTAAGAACATAAGAATTGCTACAGAAGGCTAAACCAGCAGTCTATTTAGTTAAGTATCTTGTGTATGATGAGCTAGTGCCATATGCTGGCATTGATATACTGGTCTCAGTACTGTATTAAGTATCTTGTGGGGTTGTTGTTGGTTTTTTTTTCTCTATGGCTTCCTCCTTCTGTCTGTCTGTCTTTTAATTTTGAGATATTTCCAAAGCCACCTTCACCCGTTTGTCGCAGTTTTCCCTGGGAATCCTGTAATGTGTTACAATGAAAGGGATTACATTTGTGGGCTGAGTTTGGATGACCCCTGAAGCAGATCCAGAAGCCAAACTTTGTGATTGCTCCCGTTCTCCGTGTGTCACAACCAGTGACATGGTAACCTCTGGCCGCTCTGAATGTCTCTGTCTTCTGGCTAGGCATTCTCTGCTTTTTGTGACCAGCTGCGTGCTCAGCTCCTCCCTTCCATCCTTATCCCTTTTATTCTCACCCTGCTTTTGATTACTCCCTTGTCTTTTAGGCTCCTCAGTCCTTAGTTTCTTATCCTGATAACTTATCTACTGCTTTTATACATGTTCCCCACCACCACGACCTGCCTCCCTCAGTTGTGAATCAAACACGTTTGCTGCTGTTTGTTCCAGTGCTTTTGCATCATCCCTCTTTCCCCCACCTTTGTCCACAACTGCCTAGTTTTATTTAATGCGTACGTTCCATTGTGTCCAGGGCTGGCTCCTACTCTGTGCAGTACTCCCTTCAGTCCCTTAAGTTTAAAAGTTTCTCTTCGTTTCAAAATTTCTTGTCATCTGCTCAAATATTAGAGTAAGCAGAATGGCACAGTGGAGAAAGAAGCAAACAGGGCTAAAGAGATTTTGTGATGTCAGACTTTGCCTCAAAATGCCCCTTTTTTGCAACAGAGGATCAAGAAAAGCCAAATGCCCCCTGTTTGCAGTAGGACTTTGGGTTTTTGCAATGTTATTTTTTTTTCCTCAGACTGGGTAAACTGTGAGCCAGGTGCACGATCCTAGTTTGCTGAGCAGTATAGTCACAGAGATGGCTGCAGAGCGTATTTTGTGCCAGAGTGGAGACTGCTGGTGTTGGTAAATTGAAGTCCTGACTTATAATTCAAGGGGCAGGGGGAGGTCAGAAGAGCTACGAACACGGATTTGGAGAGACTTTTTTTATTTGAGAATTGTCCCGATTATTGTGCTGATTGCCTGAGGTAAGGCACCTTTCAGTTTTCAATGATATGCTTGTGTATTGTACATTACTGGGAAGCAGTTTCAAATATTTCTGAAGGAGAAAAAAGTCGGTAATTGGCCTTTTTCTGCTTTACATCTATCTCTGAACCTCCATCTGATAGTCATCTTGTCAAAACTGTCAAGAGAAGTAAAAAGCAAACAGCTTTTTTAGCCCAAATAATGTATTTTAAGTTTTCCAGTTAAGCTTGAATACTGCATTCTCTGGGGCGGGGAGGTATCTGTAGTGCTTTGGTCAAGCACAGCTCTTTCGGTTTATTCATTTCCCCCCCCACCCACACCAGTTAAGCTGTTCTGCTACACTGGAGAGAGAAATATCAACACTAATTTGTTTTTAGCTTGGCTAAAGTCACCCGTCGCAGTCTACGGCAAGCTGCTTTTTCATAGCTGAAGATAATTTTGCTAACCTGGCATATTTAGCTGTCCTGTGTCCACTTGGTGAATGTCATGTTGCTGTTTATTCCTGCCTCGATAATTACCCATGAGAAAACATGGGTAAATTTGGAACTGGAGTTTTCTGCAGATAAATAAAGCTTATTGAGAAATCTCAAATCCTTATACTGGTATCTTGGATCTTAAACATTCAAATGAAATTCTTGTGAGGATATGTGGATTTTGCACACATTACTTATGGCTGAAGGACTGCCTGGACTTTCTGTGGGAATGACCTTGCTCAGAAGAGTGATATTTCCTTCCCTAGCTATAACCCAGAAGCATAGAAGGATGCATGCGGTTAAAATTAACCGAATATTTTTCTGCTTCTTCCAGGGAGGGAGGTGATTTATTTACTTTTTGCAGAGTCCTGATTTCTATTTATGACTGTGTCAGACAAGTCCAAAATGATCTTGGATGATTCACTCAATCTTCCTCTGTTTCTCAGTCGTCTTAGTTGCAAAGTGAGACTAATACTATGCACCTGCCGCACTGAAGCATTGGAGGACATTTCATTAATGTTTGTGAAATGCTCCAAGAACCTCAGTGAAAAGCAGACGATAGACGTCTCAATTTTAGGGGCTTTGATTTAGCTCTTGAAGTACAAAGCCTTTGGTTCTGGAAACTAAGAAAACTGTATAGAATTTTAATGTCTGAATGCAAAATCTCCATCCATAATTACAGGTTATGTGGAGTTGTTCATAGTTTGACCTGAGCTTCACTCTATTCATGTTGGATACCTAGAAATAAAGCAAACAGCTATGCCATGCCATGAAACAGTCTATCTGGTTGATAAGGTATTGGATCCTTTTGGTCCAAGGGGAACACAGCACACCAGTAAACCTGGAACTAAAGCATGGATCTTTGAGGGTAGGGAAAACAGAGAGAGCAAGCTGCTGGACATGGTGACAGTAGCCAGAATGGTGAGGGTGCCATGCATTTCTGCTTTCTACCTGACTGGGATTTAATGCAGGATGAACTCCTCTTAAGATAATTTGGACTCTTCTGGATGCATTTAAATTCTTTCTTTCTTTTTTCCCCCCTTCCCCTACAGTTTCTTCAGATTTTTTGTTATGTGTAGTGTGTTAGAACATGTTATTTTTACCTCTGGCACTAACATATGGATTTTCTATTTGTGTGACAAACAAAATAGCAGTTTACTTAGGAATTTTTGTTCCACCTGTTGCTCAAGATCCCCAGCTTTAAATCTCACTCTTTAGTTGGAATTGTTTTCAGGCATCTACTGTGACACTTGGTGATGTTGCAAAAAATGTAAAAATTCAACGTGTGAGCTGCGTAATTTCAAGTGGCTGTCCAGATATCAGAGCTTTCTTTTCTGTGGATTTTTCTATCACCTTCCATTGTGCTAAACAATAATACTAATCCATTCAATCACCTTGAATATTTTGCTAATCTGTACTTATCCTGTGAAGTTATCTTCAGTATTTAGATAGGAAATGCAAGCTGAGACCAGGGAAATACAAAGTGATTGTGATGTTCTTTTCTTTTGAAGGAAACATTTGATGTCGTCTCTCTTAAATGCACATGCTTTCCGATTGGTCTCATGTTATTGATAATCATAGACTATTTCTGTGCACTGCTTTTGTTAAGGAGCCATTACAAAGCAATCTCATGAATCTTGCTTTCTTTCCTGTGTGGCAGTGGCGTTAGCATGTTTCTTGCTGTGTGGCAATGACATTAGCATGTTATTTTTGTATTTAACCTGCTTTGTTGGGTTGTTTTGCTCAGAATGTTGTGTGGTGTTTTATCCTGTGGGTTTTATAGGGTTTATTATGGTGTTATTTATCTTGGTTCATGTATCTTTCATTCCATTATTATCATATGTTCAGAAAAGAGATGGAATAAATGGAAGAAAGCACCTGTGTCCTTCATTTGAACAAAACATAGGTTTGTATAAGCAGTTAGAAACCATGTAGGCACATGGCCTAATTTTTGAAAGGATGTTTTAAAAAAAATTGTGTTATCTTCCTCCACCTGGATTTTCATCTTCCTTCTCATAATTTCTAATCCTGTTGCCAAAACTGCTTTCTCAACTTTAAAATCTTTCTGGAATTAAGTGGCTTCTGGATCTTGACAATGCAACATTTTGATGCATGTGTTTGTCACATCCTGATTAGATTGGTATAACTCCTGCTCTCTCAGGCCCCTCTCAAAACTCAATTCATAAACCAGAGTTTCATACAAGATGCTACCACTAGGGTGATGAAACAGAGAAATTCAATCATATCACGCATAGGTTATCCATTTTCCAGAGGCTGATGGGAGAGATTGGATTTTCAGAGCTCTTCTGGGCTGTTTTGTTTTGTTTTTTTCTTTGCTTCTGTTCTTGTCTTCTGGGCTTCAATAAATTTTCTTTTAGAGTGGGGAAACTAATTTTTACCTCCTCTTTTCCTGGCCATGAAGCTAGTCTGTCCGTGTGCTTTCATTACATGTGAGCCACTTAATTTTGTAAGCCTCAAATTTGCTCACCTTCATCTTCTCTTTCAAATACATTCATGGTTAGGGTGTCACCCATTTCACTACTGTCAAAGTTTAGGGGTTTTTATTAATTCTGCCCTGTGAGTTTCAGATAGGGATAGCACTATGTTCTTGGCAGACATCCTGGTCAAGCCAATGTAGAGGAATGGTCTGATTCTGAAGGCAGTGAATTGCTCTTTTCTCTACATGCCTTCAGTAATCCCATTTTATGAGCCTTACAAACAAGTTGCCTTGCATTTTTTTTTTTTTTGTCAGGAGGCAAGAACAAGAGTCAGCTTCTGAAATACTTGAAGGTGGGAACACTAACTACCAAAATCAAAGAACTAAATCAGTCCACTGTGGAAGCCACACTGCTCAGATGATAGTCTTAGCTTGAGCAAACCAGATATCAGGACTGTTGAATAGTTTTCTGTCTTGCCTGCCAAATATTGAAATACTTCTCAGGGCAGAGTATAGCTGAAGGAACAGATTCCATAATCCCATCAGGAAGATGACATTGTGGGATGAGTTGGGAAAACAAGGACTGGCACTTTGCTTCATCATATCAGAAGCAGTGTTTTTTAGAGGCTTAGGGGTATAGTCTGAAGTAGTGTTACTCTTTTTTGTCAGCATTGCTTCGAAACAGACTTACCACGGGAGGCTCTGCAGGTGCTAAAGCAGTAAGCAACAATCTATGCAGTTAATCGTTGCTTTTACAACTGTGGGAAACCACAAGCTAATAGGCAAATCAGTTGGGAAGGTGAACGTTCTCTGTTTGTCCATTTACAACTCAAATGAATGTCTAGAAGAATCTGTAACAGAAGGAAGCCATCTCCCTAATCACTTCATATTCACTACAAGATCACTGCACACTCTGTCAACTAAAAGGTGTAGAAATGGGACCCTATCTCAGGTGAGTATTTTGAGTTTCAGTCCCCTGTCAGCTTGGATGTGGGCAGAGGATGAATTTATGAAAAAATAAAGGTAGGGAAAATATAAAATTCAAATAGACTTTGCAGGCTCATAAAGAGACTTAGCTCAGTGTGAGTTCTTTAGAAGCTATTTCTGTGGCTTTCTGTAGAAAGTTATTAGACTGTTCTTATTTTTCCAAAAATCGGTTCATCCATTCCGAATTTTAACTGAGATTTTACAAGGTCGTCTTTGTTAAGGAGAAAGCAACAATTGACAGAGCTGGCTTATTTTTGACAATCTGGGGGTAGCAGTGTATGAAGAGAATTGTTGTTACAGCCCCAGTGAATGAATCGGGCAAGCTTCATCTTTGCTTCTAACTTTCCTAAGGCTTTAAACAGTTTTTGAAATGTTCTCTTCGCTCCAGGCTCCGTAGTTCTCAGTCTCCCTGTGTGTCTAGAGGACACTGTCAACATCCCCCTCCCGCCTCTGTATTCTGAGGATGAATTGTTTCATGTTTGTTTATGCTAAGCCATGAAAGCTTGAAATTGAAATCTGTTTGCTCCTCCACTTCCCACTCATATATGTTCTCATTCATTGTACATTTTTGCTATAGGATTTTATCTCAAGGGTGCTGAACTGTGTGAGGCTGCAAATATGCATAAAAAAAAAAAAAAAGTCATTCTATGAGCCTGTGAAGTCTGCTGTCCCAGAACTGGGTTCTCTGGTGTCTACCAAGGTATGGAGCAGCAGTTGAAACTTTCGCTATATTTGACACTTTCATAGAATTATAGGAAAAAAGAGATTAATGTAAACCTCTGGAGGTCTTTGGTCCAAGTCCCTTCTGAAAGCAGGGCTAATTTCCATGTTACATTGGTTACTTAGGGCTTTTTACAGTCAAGTTTTGAAAATCTCCATGGATAAAAAATTATAATGTGGGAGGTTTTTTCCACCTGTGTGGATTATCTGTTGCCTGATAAAGATTGACTTCATTATCTAATCTTTTCAGTGGAGATGTTCATAGGATCTCCCTCTTTCTCTTCTGTTTAGCTGCCTATACTCATAGAGCTAGCAGAAACTGAACATCATTGAAGGTCTTGTCAAATTGGATTGAAGTCACCAGTTGACCAAAAAGTTGCTGAAATGTAACACAGGCACAAACAGCGTGACCTGCTCAGCCTTGTTTCCTTTAACTAAAAGGAGACAAGTCAAATGGTAACTCTTCCCCTGCCAGTGCTAGAGGACAGGATTTAGGATGTTATGTGTTGTGATCTCTAAATTCCTCTATGTTTTCAGCTGGCCATGGTAGAGCTTAACCCTCTTAAAGTAACAGCCTTGGTTGAAATGAGTGGAGCATTCTCCTGCATGGAGTCTGAATCCTGGGACAGGAGGAACTGAATTCTAGTGCCAGGCATGTCTGCTGGAATCTTTCAAGCAAAAAAAGCCAAAACCTCACCAAAAACTCCTCTCAAGCTTCCAATTTCTGACATCTCTACGTTGCTGATTGTCTGTGGGGACTGCTTCTCATGGCACTGCCATGTCACTGTACTTCATCTCTCATCTATTTAGAGGTGCACAGGGAGCCAAATGAAAAGCAGAGCTCAGGCCTGGATGAATTTACAAAAGAGTTTTTAAGTGCATCTCCCTCCCTAAGCCTGACCTCTTCCCCTCATGCACACATGCATTTTATATGCACATGTAAGCCTCTTTACTGTTATGTCGTTTTCTGTGAAATTGAGTAAAAATTGGCCAGTGGGTTTAAAAGTTAGATGGAGTACAGGTAGAGAGGGACAGACAGGCAAACCCACGCTGTTGTGCATGATCGATATGGTTATTCAAGTCTTTTTTTCCTAAGAAAGCAGACTGAAACGTAGCCCTTCTCTTGCTCTAGTGCAAATGAGGTGAGGAAATGGAACTCTGAAAACAACCAGCATGGAAGAACGAAGGTGCTGCAGCATGCACAAGCACATGAGCATTTGTACTTTTTACCATGAGATGACCTTGCACTGAATTTCCTTCCACTGCCGTGGCATCTCTCATTTCACATGTAATGTGCTTAAGAGAACAGCTATAACATTCACTATGTCAACAGAGGATGACATAGGCTGGCTCTTGCACTTGTGGTGCTGACAGTGCCAGGTGTAAGAATTTCTCAGAGGTGCTACTGGAGTAAACATAATTTTCCCTATCAAACTTGTCTAAAGTAATATGGGGCTTGTGCTCTACCTATTCACTTCACTTTTTGAGCGACAATGGACAAGGCTGCCAGTGAACCACTACATGGTTCAGCTCTTCTGTTTCACTTTGCTTACTTGACTTTAATGTACCCGTGTATCTTACTGCTTTAATATTGATCAGTAATTTCTGGCTGATTGAAAGGAGGGTTCGCTAGAAAAACAATATAGACCAGAATGCCAGAGAGATACAGTTAGACTGAAGGGTGTACTTTTGTCTTTGACAGTTATGGAGCTCTCAGCCTTCTACAGTTAAGTTTGAAAGTGAAGTATCTAAGGATGAGAAGAGATGGATAAAGCCAAGTCCAGTTGCATGTCATAATTTCACATTGGATGATGTCTCAAAGGATTACAGAAGAAAATAAGATCAGTTCTGCATCGCAGGTTTAATTCAAGTAACTGGACTGACAAGAAATCTTTCATTCATGAATATTTAGGCAACACAGCTGCTTTTTTGATTAAGTAAGCTAAATGTATGAAGTGGGCTAAGAAGGATGCTAAGATAAGCTTCCACCTGGACTCTTTCCTGGCCTGCCTGTGTAACGGTTAGCTGAAGATTTAGTTTAGCATGGTGTTTCATCCTCCCCTCCTTTCTTCAACATTTACATGTCTTCAGTAATTGTTGCATTCTTCTATTCATCACAGAAAAGGGTATAATAATAAATTTTTCTATTAACTAGTAGACAAAAATCACTTTTCTAACCATTTTTACCCACAAGTGCCTATTTTTGAGGGGTAATAACAAAAAAAAATATTCTGAAACTCTGAACGTTTAAATTTTTCAGATTTAATATTCTCATCAGGATTCGCAAACTAATCTTTCATTGTACCATTATTCATTGCAATGAGATGTTTCAGTGCTCCGGAATCAAAATGTGTAGTTTCAGCTTGGCTTGGTATCAAATCACATTCTGCTGGTGCATTGCAGTGATTGATAGAAGTTACAGTTTGAGTGCTTTACATTCCCATTCTTCTGCATCGGACAAGCATCCGTATCGGACAACTGACCCATATCTCATGTGATGGCACCAAATCCCGTCATACATTGTTTTGAGTTAGTAAGAGGAGATGTCATGGAGTATGATGAGAAGTATAGTTTTGCCAGGTAGCTTGCCTTCTAGGGCGTATAGCATGCTTAACTGATGGGATTGGAGGAAAATATAAAGCATAAGTGATTTGAGGTAGAAATTGGTAATGGAACAGAGACCACCATGCTGTCAAATAGTTCCTCCTCCTCTGCGTTGTTTGGGCTGAGGCAATACCATGCAGTGAAGCTCAGATGGTAAAACTCTGCCCCTTAAATTAACAAGTGATTGGGAAAGATCTGAGCCTGATTTAACTCCCTTTGAAAGCAGCTGGGCTTTTTGTTGATTGCAATCAGAGACAGATCAGGGCTTTATAGCTTGCCTGCCATCTTCTGAAATGTTATGTGACAAACAAGACACTAGTATTATTTCTGCTATGAAATGTTTGTTATTTTATCATAGCAGTGATTATGGGGAGAACATTTGCATCATGCTCAGATTTCTGCTGGACTTCCCAAAGATGAAATGGTTTGGGGGTTTGGTGTGGTTTTTATTTGGGTTTTGTTTTTCTTTTTTAACTGACTTGGCCACATTGTCCCTTTGCTAATGCAGAGTAGTCAGCTGGCAGGTACTAAAACAATCTAATAGAATAAGGTTAATCTTCTCTCTTTAATTAGACGGCAATATGTAACACACCCAGTGGGCCAGATGACCTTGAAAATTAAAGTGAGAATAGAGATAGATTTGAGAGGAAAATATGTTTAGTTACAGGGAGTTGTGGGTAGAAGAAACAAGAAGAAATTTCACTGATATAACAAAACAACCCCATACAATTCCCGTTCTCTGCCCAAACCCTCAGAAGATTTCTCTCATAAAATGGACTGGGGTATCTTACTGCTCTTACAGGCATTTCAGAAGTGTTTAAGTGTGAAGTAGTGAAATCTTGTTGGAAATGGACCTCACCAAAATTCAGGGTCTGTCAGAAAACAGTTTCTGTGATTCCACAAATCACTTATTCTCCATCTGTAGAGCCTAATATATCCCCACCACTGAGGCACCAAAGTATTTCATAATCCTTCATGTATTGCCTCTCACAACACCATGCAGTGTTGATAATATAATTATTTTTACAAGAGAAGAACTGAGGCATTGCAAATTTTCCCTAGGTTGTGTAAGAGGTGTTAACAATCTCATGTTGACACCCTAAGTGAACCACTGGGTCATTTTCCCCTCTCCTGTAATATTATGAGATCTGGGGTTTTGTTCAGAACTTTCCATACAATTTCAAATTTTTCACTTAGTAGTGGTAAAGGGACTTTGTATTGGAGTGCCTGGCTGATGGACATCCCCCTGACTCCAACTTTTGATGAAAATGATACATGCTAAGTTCTAGCTGGGCTTTAGCCCTTCTAATTTTCTCTCTGCATGATCTTGCAACATTCTTGTAGTCCTCCTGAGACGTCTGCCCCTTCTTCCAAAGCTCATAGACTTTCCTCTTTTTTCTGACATCTAGCCAAAGCTCTCTGTTCAGCCAGGCTGGTTTTCTTCCCTGCCAGATGGCACATGGGAATGACCTGTTCTTGCACCTCCAGGATTTCCTTCTTGAAGAACGTCCAGCCTTCTTGGGTTCCTTTGCCCTTTAGGACTGCCTCCCAAGGGACTTTGTCAACCAGCCTTCTGAAAAGTCCAAAGTCTGTCCTCTAGAAGTCCAAGGTGGCAGTTCTTCTGACCACCCCCACCCCCTCCCTTACTTCTCTGAGAATCAAGAATTCTATCATTTCATGATTGCTGTGCCCCAGGTATCCTCTAATGAAGCGGGGGTAGGCTGCTTGCAGGCAATGTGTATGGGTTGAGTAAAACTGTGCAGAAACAATAAAAGGGGCCTTCTCTCCCACCAACCCAAAACAGATGGATACTTAGGTATCCAAAAAGTCATATGCAAGCTGAACAAGTTACAGACATGGCAAATCGCTGCAGAAATACAATCAATATTCTGGCTGTGTGCAGGAGTGAGAAATATCTGTGTGTTAGAGCCTGTTAGCAAACATAGTTATAAAAGGAAGCCAGCAATCGTGGTCTCTGGTGCTGGGCAGTTAAGCCTTGCTAGTGAGTATTTAGCCAGCAGTTTGCCAGTCCCGTGCTGCTTTTCTGTTTGCTGTCTCATCAGAACAGCGCACACCTTCCTGACAGTTTTGGTATTAGGTCAAACACTTGCTTCAAGGTATCACAGAGGAAAAGGCCTTTGTGATGATGGAGATGGACTGCTTCAGGCTGAGTTTTGGCATGACCTATTGAGACTGTGTGTGCAACATCACTGCCTTTGCAGAAGTGATGTTCTGGATGCAAATAGTCTGGTAGCCTGTGATGTAGCAGAGTAATCATTTAATCCTATTCAGGAGGGTGAAGGTAACATCAATTACAGCACTAACCTTAACCACCATGTATTAGAGCAGGTTCTCAGACACAGTTGAATGCAGCAGTATTAGGATCCAAAGCCAAGCAAAATGGCTGAATTAAGGTATAATTGGAAAACACAAAAAACCCACTCATGATCCAGTAATGTCTTACCATTTTATAGTAACCTCCGACTGTCCCAATTCCACAAACCTGGGTGTTTCTAATAGTCTATCCACTCACATTGCCATTTTGGCATGAGATTTGGAGAAGCCTTGAGTACAGTCAGCTTTGGCTCAAATCAGAGTAAGTTAGAAGCCGAACATGTAACATGCTATATAAATCGAAGTTCTCTTAAAAAAAAATCCTGTCCTTGGCCTCTCAGATACAGTGGCCCAAATTAGCGGGTGTCTCTTATGTAAGTCACTTTTTGTCCCAATTGCTCCTTTATGAATTGGGGACAATGTGGTCTCCTCTTGTACCAGTGCTGTTTGGGAAAATTAGTCCATCGGTGTTTATAAAGCAGTTGTCTCCTGCAGTGCTAAGCACTTTAGAAAAGCCATGAAGAACTGAATAGCTCTGTCCTCAGAGCAGGCGTTGAGTAGCATGCAGTAAGCAGGAGCCTAGGGCTGCATATTGAACAATAAGGAAAAGCCAAAATATTGAATAATCCACTCATTAATGAACAGTGTTGATCTTGTGCACTGAATAAAGCAAGAGCCCTGTGGAAAACCACCCTGTGCTCCTGTAGTTAAAGGCTGTCTCATAATAATGACAGACACAGGGCTGAATGAAGGTTGTACGTACCTGTGCAGCTGTGGTATATCTGAACTTTTAAGAGCTCAACTTTGTGGCATTAAGGTTGGCTCCTTTGACTGCAGCTTTCTATGTGTAATAGCTCTGATAGCAAGAGTTGAACCATCTTCTGGGGGTGTCCATATAATGCCAGTCTGCAGGGAACATGACACTCCCTCCCTCTTGCCTGAAGGTGAGTAGGTTAAGCAAGACTGCCAGTTTCATTTGCCAAGAAGTATATGAAATATATGTTGTAACATGGGGGAATATCATTCTACAGCACCCTGGAGTATTCACTAATAATTGTGAGGCATGTTGTGTATCAGATTAGTTGCATAGTCTGAGGAGGGGCAGAAGTGGGAACAAAAGTATAATTCAAGATGAGACGTCTCCAGAAATGCTTACATGTATATTAGCTGTTTTCTGTGAACCACTGTGACAAGTTTACCTTATCTCCACCCAACCTCCACCTCCAGGAATGTGGAAAGATAAAGAAATACAAACAGTTTAAAGAAGGTCTGTCTGTTTGAAGGGAAAGGTTTGTAAGGAGACAGGATTAGGGCATTGTGTGGAAGTGTCAGGCAGACTGGGCAGGAGGGCCTAGAGGAGCTTGACCTGTTGACAGCACTCATAGAAGTGGGAGTCCAGTAAATTAAGCACATGTGAAGTTAAAATTCTCTTTCTCGGTGGTTTACAGTTTGTGATCCATGAGTTGCAGGTGGCTTTTGTATAAGAAAGTTCATATAATACCACATTATGGTCTATGTTTGTGAAATTTCTGAAGGGTCAATGCTTGCAGTGGAAATTTTTGGGGATCCAAAAGTTGGAAAAAACCCACTGTCTGCTGTGTTCCTCTCATTAAGTTGATGATATGTTTGGTTTTGAAAAGGCCAAACAATGAATCAGGCTTTAAAATGGAAGAACTGTAGGTGTTCTCAGTAACTTGGTTAAAGCATCTGGGTGCACAAGATTGATGTGCAGTGTGATTCAGCATGCAGCTGGGAGTGGGAGTCCTGAGAACACTTTGAGGGGCAGGACAGACAAGACCCACTCCTGCAGAGCATTCGTTCAGAGAGATCCACACGTGGGGCCAGACATGCGCTTCCTATGGGACAACTTTGCTAAACTGTGACTTGCCTCCCAGGGGATTCACTGGAAACCCTGTCCCTTGAAAAACTGAGAATTGGACTGGGTGCTGTGCAGGAAAATATGCAAGGGGGGATGAGTCCTGTGCTGGCTGCAGGGATGAGCTGTGCTAGTGATAGGATCTTACAGTCTCGCATCCCAGGCACACTCATAGGGCGTGATTCTCCCAACTGCGGGATGGGTTTTTATTTCCAGCATTCTGCTTCGTGCCCAGGAATCCTTCTGGAATTACTGAGGACCTGAAGTGTGTAGCGAGAGTTAAATACCGGAATTGAGATATATCCTGAAGATCAGAGAAGGGAGTCTGCCCGTGTCAGGCGGGGATGCGTGTTCTCCTTGGTGTGTATGAATGTAACGCCTATTACCAGCTCTGAGAAATGCATGTATTCATCAGAAGGAGAAAATATCCCTTTGTGTTTATTCTTATTTAACATTGTTTACACAGAAAATGGAGAAACACATCTTTAACTGTCATGTACTATTTAAAATTATGTCAGTACACCATGCAGTGCTCATTCTGTAAACATCTACTCCACCATGTGGTCTCTGGGAGCTAGTGCTGTTCTGCTCTGTATGGCCACTTGTGTTCTGCCTGGAGCACACTGCAGTGGTTATGTTAAATAGCCTTTGTGAAGATTTCCAGAGCTCCAAATTAAAAATGCAGGAAGCTGGGGAGGGGGAGAGAGACCTGGGAGGGGGGCTTCTCTGTAGCTGGAGTGTTAGGATGTCTTGCTACCTAATTGCCGTAGAACATGTGGGCTTGAATGAATCCTCTTTAATGAATAATAGGCAAATGCATAAATCGCAAACCCCAAGCACCCGAACAGCGAAATGCACACTAATGAAGACTCTGACTTTGACGACAGCAGGTGTAGAGTTGATTTGTAAAATGTTGTGAATATAACAGGTTTAAAATTATACATTTATTAAAAGAAGTAAGTTTTCCATGTGTTCTTCTTGTATTCACTCTCTCATACTGCACACCTACTCTTCCTGCGTGATATTGCAGGCTGCAGTCTCACAGCAGTTTCTTGCTATAACTCTTTTTTCGAAGAAGTGCCACAATAGAGACCAATTACCCTCTGTCTCCACTCTTATTGCAATAAGCCTGAGGAAAAAAAAAAGTGAGTGCACACCCCCCCCACCACCACCACCTTTTCAATTTCAAATCCTAACCCTGTTGGTAGTGCCATTTGTGGATTTGAACTCCCTGGCTTTGTGTGTAGTATTATCTGGAGATTCACCTGGTACTGATCCAATGAACCAACGCGACCTTACAAAGCTGAAGGGAAGAGTGTAGAGTTCTCTTTGTAATAAATCATATGCCATGAAAAAGGATTTCTTTAACTCCTTTTCTCCATTATTCTCCATATCTCACCTTGTGGAAATGGGTCTGTTAGTGAGAGACTTAGACTCACATAGAAGGAAGAACGAACAGGGGAGGGAGAACTGAAGTGAAAGGAAGGCAAGAGTTCCTGGAGGTTTCTATAACTTGGAGATTCCAGAAAGAAGAGGCACAACTTGAAAGAATAGGAAGCAGCCCTAAAAATAAACCCAGCATAGGCCTTGGTACAAAACCTTCCTCAGTTCTAGAAAGGGACAAGGATGTTTTCATTAAAGCAGCGGCATAAGAAATCCTTAAAACCAGTGATGAGTTAAGACCCCAGAGACAAGGAGGTTCTGTCCAGATAATTGCCCAGCAAACTGAATGCTGGTCTTGAACATCTTTGGTTTTACTGAGTTGAGCTGGTAACCTCTTGAGATCTGGCTGTCTCCCAAGTAGGGAGGGATGAATACTGCAAAATGTTTCAGTTTCCATTTCAATTTTGAAACTCATTTGCTTTGACTGAATTTGCACTGTTTATGTAAATTTACAAACACTGTAATAAATTTATCTACTTATCGAAAACAGAAATTTTAGAAAAAGGCTGGAGAACATTTGTGAAATGCAAATTCTAATTATTCTAATTCAACAAGTATAATTGTAGAACCTGATTTAAATGTACGTTCAGTCACAAAGTAGAAACATAGTATGTGGTCTGTATATCTAGCAAACCCTCAAAAGCATAATTCAAAATTTAAACAATTGCTAATGGTTTAAATATTTTAAATTACATACACATCATTTTTTGTGGCAGCAATGACTATGTGACACATAACCCAGGTTTTCGCAGTATGAATGAAGACCACAATCAGGTAATAGCAGCATTTTGCTACTTTGCTTGCTGTAGAAAGTTCACCTACTTCTGATTATACTTTTTTCTAACCTATGAGAGTCTGTGCTAGCACATCATTTTTATCTGGTTCCATGTCAGTATTACCTGCCGCGTTTATAACAGCATTCATGGGCCTGGCCGTTAAACCTCATGGAATGGGATATTTTCCCGTGCCCTTACTCTGGAAATGTTCACCTGCTCCAATCCTCACTAATTTTGAAGCTGCTTTTGTCTTCCCTTGCATCTCTTAGAGTCTGTAATCTCTCCTGTTTTGCTCTCCTCCATATCCCTTTTCAAAGATCATCCTTAGACAATCTTTTGATATAATTTAGGGGTTTTTTTCCTCGTTAATTTTGTACTGACCACATTAGTTTGCTGCACAAAATAAACCCAGTCTGTATAGGCCAGATTTGGAGGCCCTTTCTAAATCTGGGGAACGCTTATAGTCATATAAGGAACTGTACTAAGGCCAGTAACAACACTTGCAGTCTTAGGATAGCTGGTCTTAAATACGGAAAGATCCTGTATTATACTAGAACACAGTTGTTTCCCATTGTAGAGCTGCTTTTTCCAGCGTATACCTACATTTCTACTTTGCCTACCCAGTGCTTGAAGCAGCAGTAAACAGTTAAGCAATGGAAGTAGCAAGCAATCTTTACTAGAAATGAGCTGGTTTAAGATTGGTAGGGGGAATTAAAAAGCAGTGCAAGATGCAATTTTTAAGTTATCCTGTTCAAGTTCTTGCATTGGAGGTATTAGCCACAAGGGAGATCACATCATCTGGGAGCAAGAGAATATAACGAATGCAGGCTCTGTAATAGGCATGTGAGAGACTCTTGCCTTATGTTTTGGTCATGTCCTGATATACGTGAGCTTTGGGAGACAGTTCTACATGTAATAGAGTCAATAATCAAATCTGAAGTACCAAGGAACACAACTTGATGTTTCCTTAGAGAGACCACAAGTTTGCAACAGATGAATAAAAAGAGAATGTGGTAGATACAAATTTGTCTTTAGGCAAAATGAAAAGAAAAAAGACTTAAAAACAGGGGAAAAAAAGAAAAATGTACATGGTTCCCAGACTGGAAAGAAATAGTAATGCCTACATCAGAAATTTAATTAATTGTTGTTACATTGATAAAGATGTGATATACCACATCAAAGACTAGCTAAATGATATTCAGAAATTAATTTGGGTTCCTATTAAATAGAGCTCAGAGGAGCTTCCCAAATGAATAACTTGTTTGTCAAGCATTGATTCCTTCTGTTCATAAAGTTTTCTCAAGTAGACACAACAAATTTTCAGCTTTTCTTGTGGTTTGAAATGAACTATGAGATTCATCACTAACCAGACATTCATGGCAAATTCAAACATTGCAAATCACAATGCCTTAGTATCTTACATATATTAGATATTGCTTACTTCTGTTCCCTATAGGGATGACTTATATAAAGTTATCTAAAAAGTCCCAAACCCTAAATTTACTATTGACAATCCATGTTTGAATTTAAAATTTGCTTTTGGTGCTCTGTAGCTTGCCCACTTCAATGTGCTTGGAAGATGAACGTAAAAGAATCAAAATACACTTGTTTTCTGTAATGTTATTAGTTTTAAATATTCTTAAACCGAAATGTAAATTAACTTTATAAGGGGATATGATTTCAGGTTCTGATCTCTTAAGAAAGTTATCCTGTAGAGTGAGTGTGCTGTTTTCTTGGAAACTGTGCCAAAATACAGTAAGACTTATGATGATCACTACAATTTCTGAGTTTGTTAAATGAAAAACTCATCCTGTGACTCTGCTCTTATATCAGTTTTATCCCAGTGTAATTCCACCTGTGTCTCTGGAAGTACTTCTGATTTTATATTAATGTCTATGAGTTCAAAAGAAGATAGGATTTAGTAGAACTGAGTGGAGAAGAGTTTACATGAAGACAAAAAAAATAGAGACAAAACTTATGTAATGTGTTTTGCGTTATAGTGGGATGGAGACAACTTTCAGAGTTGTCTGTGGAATTGTAGCTGTTGGGGTGTCCAGAGAAGAAATCCATCTGTTCTCTAGACAAGCAGAGAACTGACCACCAAGACAAGGAGGTGGCTTTCTCCATCACAGCAAGCCATCCGGCTTGTCTGTACGCCGAGTCAGCAGTGATGGCATTGCAGAGCTGGCAGTTGGGTGTTTGAACTCGCAGGCAGCCTGATGGCTGGGTTGCCTAAAGCCAAGGAGCAAGGAAGCTCCTGCCTGCTTAGTTTCCCATAAGAACTTTTACAGAAGAATGTCCCATTAGCTTTGTATTTTTTAGTTCATAGGAAAATATTCATTCATAATTTTTGGAATTGAATTTAATCCTCTGGTTTCACCCCCTCACTTTTCTTAGAATTTCACCTCTCTGTCTTAGTTTTTATTTGGGTTTGATGTATGCAATCATTTGTTTCAGCTGTGTTAGAGAAGTGAGGCATTTTCCTTTCTTTTTGCCAATTAAACTTATGGTTTTCGGTCATCAGATTCTTAGAATTTTTGTCGAAGGATAGCACTACCGGAGCAAATCTCTATTGTTTGCATAGGTGTGTTTAAAAGATTAAGGCTGAATAGATATTCTCATAATAGACCAGGGATCAATGAAAGCTCTTCTTTTCTCGGGAAGCTTTAACGCTTAGCAGTGAGGTTGATTTTTTTGTTTGTTTGTTTTAAATATAGAAGTTTCCTCTCTGCCTGGGCTTTTATTATTTGCGTGGTCTTTCATAGAATTCCTGAGCAAGATCTACCCAAGGTCCACTGGTTCCATGCTCAACTTGAGATGACAGAAGGGACTTCTCTCCCTGCTTATATCAGTGTCCACAGATTGTCGAGGTGATCTTTGCGGCAGACAAGGAACATGATTTCCCCTTCCTATTTGTGCCATTTCCAGCTTTTTCATTTCTTCTGTGTTCACACTGCCAGCAGCCCATTTAGTTCCAATGGGACTTCACAAAGAATGGGTTCTGTTACTCCGCGGGACTGGGAGCAGCAGAATCAAACTCAGGACAATGTACTGAGAGGGATATGAGTCAGGGCAGGAAGGAGAAGCCAAGGTGGCCTACATGCTTCAACACCAAGATTTGATGTCCAATAAGCATTTAACATAGTGTCTTGTTTGGCTAACTTCCGTGTAGGCAAATGCAGGAGAGGAAGAGACTGAGGTCCTAGGTTAGTGGAACAGTTACATTCATGCTTTAAATCCCATAAGCACATACTTAATGGCCATTGATTTCAATGCTCTTAACAGCTTTGCTGAGTCAAGGCCTGACTGAGGGCAAAGTAAAGGCCTCGTGATGCAGTTTATGAATCATCCTCATAGCTGCAGACCCCCATCTAGAGCACTGAAGAGAAGGGAACCTCAAAGGCCAAGCAGGCTCTTTCAGTGCCAGCGTGGCAAGCTGGCAAAAGGCAAAGGATAGAGTGAGCCTATGCGTTGTGAAGGGGAAGAAGGCTGAATAGCCAAAGATATTTCTGTCAATACTGTGCTGTTCACATTATTTCTAAAAGTGGCCATTGCTGCAGGCTTTCCTTGGGGGAGCATTTGCTTTTGTTTTTTCATGAGAATAACTTGTTTAAATACATAAGCCGGAAGAGGCTGCAGCCCATTTATGTCCTTTGTGTCTGTTGGTTTTGTGTGTGTGCAGGTGCTCCCTGATGGGGTTTGATTTAAACCGTCACTGGGCAAATCCATCTCCTTGGGCTCATCCCACGCTGCATGGAGTGAAACAGCTCATCATTGATATGTACAACGATCCGGTGAGTGGAAAAAGGTGATGCCAGAATAGTGACTTGCTGAGGTACCGACCCTCTCCTGCTGCAGGGCTGTGCAAGATGCCAGTAACTCTGATGTGACTTAATCCAGTGTCAAACCAAAATAAGAAAGAAGTAAGCAAACACCACCCCCATTGCATGAGATCAGGGGATATCTGTGTCCTTTGTCGCAGGAAGCATCAGAGTGGACAGAGCAAGTGAAATGAAGTTCAGCTGAGATTAAATATGGAATAATTCTGAAAGCAAGACCTAAATTCAATTGAGCTGCTCTCGTGATGTCCTGAGCTGGATTCAAAACAGCAGGCCCCCCAGATTGAATTACTGAATGGCATTGATGTTTAATCCAGAGCTCCGGCAGGGGTTGCTATGTAGCGTGCAGAGCAGGAGGGGGATAATATTTGCAAATATTATATAAACACACACGCACACACTCATGCTTACTCAGAGAAGCAGACGTGTTTTTGAAGGTGAAATCCTAGCTAATCAGAGGAGATGGATTGCAGAGAATATGGAGAAGAGGAGTGGGAGGGAGGCAGACAGCTATTGAATGTTTGACATCAAAGTGCAGAAGGATTATTGAACGTAGCACCTAAGAAAAACTGCTGAACAAAGATGGAGATGGGTAGGAAAAATCACTACCAAAAAAATAAGAGGAGATTTTATAGATTATTATTTTTTCTGTATGGAATTCCTGGTATTTTTCCTTTCCTTTTGCTTCCCATTACAGAGATAGCATTTGGATCTTTAATTCCCTGAAGCTTTGCTAATTTCTTTTTTCTTTCTGTTTCTTTCTGTCTAATTTTTTCTGTGAAAAAGGACCTGGTTTGCCTTGCTAATAAAGAAAGAGGGTTCTTACCCCTGGCTACACCATGTATTGGATAAGAGCTTCTTTAATTTAACTCCTGGTTCTCCCAGTACATCTTTATCGGACTTTTTATCTCCCAGCTAGTAGTAGTACCTATGCAGAAGGGGGCTTAGATACAAGGAAGATAGGTAAATAGATAAGGTCCTTGCATATGGAGTAGAATCCAATTTCATGGAAAATATTTTCTTAGACTGCTAATTGTTTGGCACAGAATTTGTCTTTCTATTCTGTTTGTTCAGCACCTAGTGTTGTGCATGTGACCAAGGCTCCTAAGCCCTGTTGTAGTACAGTGATGACGATGGAAAGTAAAGAAAGGAGCTTTACAGCCAGCCTGGTCTGTCTTCTGTTTCCTACCCCAAATAGCAAGACAATTTTCCTTCTAGATGATGGAGAGAGCATGCAGGCTGCTTTGTCTCAGAAGAAAGGTTTTTTCCCCAAGAATAGAGAGGTCCCTAAACATTACAAGAAAGTTGGGTGTAGGAGAATGCTTCTAGCTAGTAAAGCAACAAATCCTGGCACTATTAAAAATCACTGTCAGTAAAATAAAGCTATTCTTGGGGAGAAAAAAAATCTTTTCAGCTTTGTCCCATTTCTGGGAAGCTTTGAAAAGCTTGTTGTTTCCAGCTGCCCTATGTGTGAAGAATGAATTTGTTTGCTGTGATGGGTAAAATGGAAAATCAAAAGAAATGTTTGGTCAGAGTTGGTCCGAAATGGAAGTCTTTTTTTTTCCCTCTATCTCTCTGTTTCCCACCCCTCTCCAGTGATCAACCTGAGATGAACCAGTTCCAGTCCATTTCCTTCTGAAGGAAAGAAAAAGGAGCCTTTCAAACACAAATGCAATATTTCATTTTCAGGGTTATTTAATTTTTTTTCAAAATACTATTTAGGAATCTTTTTTTGGCTTAAACTACGAGCAAAGTTCAGGTGGCTCTTCAGAGTTTCATTTCTCAGTGAATTAGCTACTCACCAAAAAACTTTCTTGTCTGGTTTTATCATCCTGTAGTCAATACCAGCCTTTCTGATAGTTTTAGAGACCCTCAGCAACACAATACAATATAAGGCATTATTGTTTTCTTCAGGCAATGCCAGATACTTAGTCCCCCTGATCCAAGTAATATTTGTATGAACAGACCATATCCAATGTGCTAGGACAAAAGGGGAAAATGTGCCAGCTGCCTTAGAGAGAGGGCATGGGACTGTACATGTGCCATCCTGCTTTAGCAGTGACTGGTTTTATTAAGTACTTAAGATAAAAAAAAAAAACAAAACCAAACCACCCCTCCCCTCCTGACAGAGTGCCAGAATAAAAACCTGCTTTGAATCACTTCAGGCTGCTAAGGATTTTAAGTATAGTCCAGATGCAGACTGTAACTTTTAGACAAGTAACACATGATAGATGGCTGGCTGCATGCATAGGTGAACCAGTTGCACGGGGGCTGCTGTCAAACTGCGACAGATCAGGGATTATGCATGAGAACATGTCTGCTCTGCCACCCTCTCCTCACCTGAAGTCTCCCCACACTGGGGAATATGAAATTAAATAAACTGCAAAGTAAGGTTCCCTGCAAAATAATGTGATGAAAGATAACCTTCATCTCTCTCATTCTAGCTAAGATCTGCTGTGAGGAGCTGCCCACAAGAGATTGGATTGTTTAAAGCAGAGGAAGTTCAGCTTCATGCTGCTATTGCAGAATGGCTCAGTGCAGGCCTTTTAGATTTATTCATTCCCTTAAATCATTTAAGGAAAATTAGCTGCCATAAGAGCATAAAACCACATATTAAACATTGCTGTATAGGAGGATTTTTCTTCTGCTGCTGCTGTATAGAAGATAAGCTGTTTCCTTTGAAAAAAATTCTTTCTGGAGGGGGGAGGATCACTGACACAGAAATAAGTGAAGTGGGTATGAGGTGCACACACAATGCCGTAGCTACAGTGATTCCAGCACTGAGTGGTCCAAGACTGTTTACTGTAGCTACTGTATAAAAATAAACCAAAGCACCTGTGGTTGTCTTTTCTTCTGGGTTTTACAAAGCGTGCTTATTTTATTTTTAAAGTATTTTAAATTCCATTATGACCGTTACATCTTCAGGAGAGAGCGGATGGGTCAAGAAATCAGAGATACATGGGGAGCTTTTGATCTCCATGTCACTGATTTTGAAACAATCACTCCTGATGGTAAGTCACCATCATTGTGTTGGCCTATGTAAAGTGAGGGGATATTCTCAGCTGTTTCTAGTGGTGCCAGTCTTGCAGATGAGACTGAAGTGACAGATGTGCTCTTCTAGATCATGTGTTCTTGACTGAAGATATTGAGTTCTTGAGTAGCTTTCACTGCCCATATGCTAGGCATCACTGCCTTCCCACCTCTCCACCAGATGATACGTGTAGATGGTTCCCCTGTCCATGCTGGAGCAGGTTAACAGAATTAGCTCAGAAGATGAATGTACTGTTTAAACCAACTCAGGTGACTTTTGTCTGAAGTACATCAAAGGATGTTTATATGAGCTGTTCCAACAGCTGAACTGTGGGGCCAGGAAGTTCGGCTTGGGCATGATAACACACTTCATGTAGAGAACTGTTTGGAGAACGAATGTTGAGGTAAGGAATCTAACAAAGCATATATGCACAGCTAGATTCAAACACGTGAACAATCTGAATTCAGCAGTGTTCCTTGTGTGCTTATGGTCAAGCAGGTGCTTAAATGTTTTGGAGTGGGGATCAAGTACTCAGCACTAGCAAGCTCAGGATATGGATGGTCTACGGACATCAAACAGTCTTTATCTCTGGGATAACATGAAGCCTCAGAGACAGAGAGCGTGGTAGAACTGCTTGATTGTTGGATAGGTTTCATGTGGCCATCCAGCACTTTTCCCGACAAGCAAATACACTCTTTTTAAAACAGATTTAATGAGTGAACTTAGGTAGCGTGTTCAGTGTCAGCTCAGTCCCCTTGAGTATGTGCATTGCGATATGGTCTTTAATCATAGGGGCTCATGTTATTCTCTTAGCTAGGCCCCTGCCTCACTGAGTTCTCCAAATGGGAAACTTTCACATAATAGGCAGCTATTCAGCATTTTGCTTTAGCTTCAGTGTTCATTGTGAAGCTCTGTCCTGTATTTACTGTGCGCTATTCAGATCCCGCTCTGAGGATGGAATTGTTAATCTCCTCGTGGGCTTTGCTGTTTTGCTCATTGCTATACCCTGAGAGCATTTCAGAAGTGTTAATTATTTTTGGAAGGACCCCTGTGAGAGACAAATATGTTATCCTTGTATGGATAGGAAACACAGGCAGCGACAGTTATGATCAGAAGTACCAACTCATTTGCGATAGATAATTTAAGATGCTTGGGATCAGATTTGTTTCTGTCATTCACCAAGGCTTGATAAATTCACTGTCTCGTTTCTACCCCTTCCTTCTCCAAGGAAGATTAGGATAGACTATTTCTGTCATGTGGAGTTCTTAGGACCTAGAAGACAAGGAATAGGCAGTGACTGACTGCTTGGGAAGAATCTGTTTCAAGTGATTTGCCCCCCTCAACTGAAAATGCAGATACGGGATGCAACGCTTCCAGGCACTCTCATGGCAACACTGTACTGTCTTCCTGCATCCATATTTCTTCTATTCGGCCTGTTTTCCACCTGCTGTTGTAACTGAAGCTGGAGTCCTACATGCAAATGATTCCTATGTTAGACACTATTCACCTTGTGCCCTGAGGGAGCTGGAGACCTGACCAAAAAGAAAAGAAAACAAAAAACCACCCACCTGGGGTGTGCTCTCTTATTATCATCTCCTTTGTCATGCACACACATACTGAAGTCTTAAATAATTTCTGCATAGGTAACTTTTCTGTTTCCATTCCTGACTTTGGAGTGCTTGATGTTGCAGCCTTTACATACTTTTAATACTATTCTGGGGAAAGTTTTCATTGATTCAAAGCAAAACATACAGCTGAAATGAAGTCCCAGAGTGCTGAAATCTGAGTCATCTGCTGGGCTGGAGCCTTTAGAATCCACCACACAGACATCTGCCACAAGAGCTGATGAATTAACTGATAAGAGTATGGCAATCTGTTATTGCTGTGGACTGGCGTGAGGGAGGGAGAGAGACACTTTGCCTGTGGGCTTTGTGGGTATCTGCTGACAACAGAATTAATAATAAGAAAGGATGAGTAAACATAATACTGCAGGCATGAGGGGGAGATATTTAAGGCTGAATGACACCTTTTATGTTATTGAGAAGGTTTTTTAAGATCCCATGTTCAGGCTTAGACTTGAACAAAAGCATATGTTTCCAATCTTTCTGTCTCTGAGGAGGCCTTGGTTTTGATCCAGGTAGGCTTGGGTGTGCAAGAAGTAAGACTACAGATGAATTAACATTTGTCTGATAAATCAACGTGGCATTGGATTCTTTGGCAGATAACTACATTCCTCTCCATAAAGACTATGCATCTACTTTTTTCCAAACATACAGAACAGGAATTCTTCTGGTTCCATGTCATCGACTATCTCTAGACCCTTCTTTAGAGGCAGATGGATATCCTTCACTAGGGTTGGCTCCCCTCAGTGCATCGTGCACGTTCATTACTGCAGGAAGACAGTAGAGATAGCTTGGCCTGGGGAAAAGACCTGAGCTGATCTCTGAGTTCCAGCTTGTTGTTTTCTCTGATGATAAACCCAGATACTAGAAAGCAGGTGAGGTTGAATATTGAATGGTGTGTGAAGCAGGTTAGTGCAGTCAGTTGAAGGGAAACGCATTCTCTCCCTGACAATCTGTAACTCATTAGAGTTGACTATATTGCCCAGTGAAGTGGTTTCTCTAGGTTTTCCCATCATTGCTGCCAAAGAGTACAGGCTGAGCCCTCCTCTGTCCTCACAGACTTTCTCTTCACCTTCTGTTTCTCCCATTCTGGTACTGAGCTCTGTTCATCCCTGTCAGGAGATGACACATATTCTTACCACTCCAGACCACTCCCCATCTCTCTCAAAGATGCAAATCAGATGTTAATCCTTGACATAGGCCCTCAGTTGCTGCCCTTCTACATGTTGCTCTGACTGAGCAGTGTTGCCTTCAGACAGTTGAGACTGGTGACAGTCAATACTGTTATTCAACCTACTACTTTTCTAGGCCTTCAGTAGCAGTACCTAGAGCATACTATCAAGGACAGTAGTTTCGACTATGCAGGAACCATGTTCAAAGTGTGGCGATGTGGGAGTGCTCCATGTGCTGCACAACCAATGCCCAGCATTCTTCATTATCCTGAACTTTTGTAGTGATGGAAATCAGGATCTTTTTTTCTATCCTAGTGTTCCTGGTTATAAAGGCAGCGCCATAGTTTGAGGGAAGTGTTCTTGTTCCATGGAAAACTAGGTCACAAAAAGAAGACTTAGAAACCTGTAACTGATATTTTACAGCTTGCAACTATCCCTAATAGCAGGATTGCTTTAGTGACCTTCCATCAACTCTGCCTTTGGAAGTGCTACATTCTTCACCAGACCAACTCCCCATTAAGAAAAATGCAGCTGGTCTCCAAGATTCATGAACGTTGCTGGAGCATGGCATAAATTCTATTTTTGGCAGTCCTGCAAATTGTATCAATCTTAGAGGCTCCACTTCCACTCATCTTGTGAAATGATGTTATTAGTATTATCATCAATGTGATACTGGATAGTTGACAAATAAAGTATAATAACAGATTTTACAAGGGTTTCACATCAAAATTGTGCACTTAGGCTTCTTATACTATAATCCCACAAGTAGTATTATCTAATCTAACATTTGAATGACTGGAAGCAATTGTTTTCTGTTCAAAAATTCTTCTTTTCACTCATCATCTCCCCTGTTCCTGTTGTAAATTGGAGCAGCAAAGTGGAATATATTTCACTGGAAAATTATAAGCTGATTCGCATTCCAGCTGAAGCCGGTTGGATGTTAATAAACGTTTGGAAAGGCTGTGGGTTGGGGTTTGGTATTGCTCAGAAATCACTCAGAGCCAAACAAATCAGCTGAGGTCTGCATCATCTGGTATATGGAGTCATAACAGATTAACATAGGGTAATGAGATCTGTAGCATAACACGCTACCTGGCTCCATTTTGCTGTTAGCAGAGCTCTTAGACTTCCTTCCCCAGCTAAACACCACAATAGTAATGAATAATCATTGTTAACACAATACTGAATTTTAACAACCTGCTAGGAAGTGATGTTCAGATAGTCCCTCTGATATCCTGTGTTGTCATTTGTACCTGATGGTTTTCACTCAGACATCAAAACAGCTATCATCAGGCATCGGGTTTTGCCAATAATTCTCAACCTAATATAACGCATGTAACTCTGAGTTCTTCTCAGGCAAAATGGTAAACACGCTCCCTCTTATTTCTCTCCTCCTGAAATTAGAAGAGGTATTACCTCTTCTTATGCAGTATGTGTTCAACTCTGATAACCCTGTGGCTGCTTTCTGTGGTAATGTTTGAGTTTGTGCCAGTTTGTTGACATTGTAGAAATGCCCTGTATTGCTTCTGTCTTGCAAGTCCCTATTGACTGAAGTGCAACTTTTTAGTATTGCAAATACCATTCCCATTTCAGTTGTCTGTTGAACAAAATGGTAATAAGGGCAACCTTTGTTTCACTGATGCTAGGGCATAATTTAACAATGTGATATACAGATCAGTGTCTGATTCCGTAGCTTTTGCTAGAAGGTGCTTAGGATTTTGACTCTATTTCCCACCTTACTGTTCGGCTAGCGTAGTAAGAGTTACTAATGCTGTAGCTAGCATTATACTTTGCATTATGTGTTTAAAATTATTCCCATTAAACTCTTCCCATTGTTAAATATTAATACACTGGGTATGTGCTGACAGAAATAAATGTGATGTGCATGATCAGTTTGTTAGCTGTAGTATTTTCTGATAAGCAATCTCGTGAGAGTAGGAGTAACAACTGAGAATTCCTCAGTTTCTTTCACTTAATTTTAACAAATCTACTGCCACCTTGTTCTAGAGTAAACATTCTTTCTTGATCTACCAATATGTTCTATATTTTTCTAGGTAAAGCAGCTTCTGATCTTAGCATCTTCTTTCCTATGGTCCTTTAAACACACACAGTATTATGAGGAACTTGCTAGCAGCAGAGCTAGATTGGCACTAGAATAGATTATTTACAGGAGATGCTGGATCTTTATCACCAGAGGGGTTTATAACAGATATTTATTGGGAAAGGTTTAGATAGAGTTAATTCCCTTTTGAGGCAGTCGAATAGACTCAATAATCTCTACAGATTCCCTTCACATCTCCAATTAATCTATGATCTTTGCCTCTTCCCTTTAATTTGTTTTCAGCATGTGAACTTCCTATATCTTCCTATATATAAATGTGTATTTAAAAGTGAATACACAATTTCTCTGGTAACATCTTAGGAATCATTGACACCATTAGATGAAGTCCCACCTGAAACTGTGAACTCCTTTTTAAAAGTGATAGTCATGGAAGGGGACTGCTGTTCAGGACACCCTCTGCTAATAGCCTTATTTTTTGCAAAGGCTCTGGGAATTACAAGCCATGTTTCATCTAAACTAGACAGGCTTTTTGGTTGTTTTTGTTTTGTTTTGATCACACTGACATATTCATAATCTAGCTCGGAGTGATGCTCCGCTATACTTTTGTCAAATACTCTAGACTCTCCAGGGAACGTGTCTATAGCTACCAAATTTCTCTCTGTATTCAATGCGCTAATCATATCACCACAGTGGTAGCCTCTGACACAGGTTGTGGTTTTGTTGGTTGGTTGGGGTTTTTTTGCCATCCCCATTTAGTAATGTTTGTGTCTAGAACAGGGACAGTTTCAGCTAAAGGTTTTCTCCCAAAGAGTGAAACATTTTAATCACAGAGACTAAAGCCACCATCTCCTTTGTTTCAACACAATGATGGTCAGTTTTTGTTTGTACCTAAGTTGTTCTTCTCCATTCCACTCAGACACCTGCATGAAGCACTGTAGGCAAATTAGTGTGTGGTTCATTATCATATGTCTAAATAAGTACCCCTCTAGTTAACTCTTTCAGTTTCTCAATTTCATTAATATTTGCATGCTGTGACTTGGGGTATCTGTGCAATAGCATTTGCAGGTTAATGCTCTAAACATCTAAACCAGGTACGTGTTTGGGTTTTTTTCTGTCATTCACCATTCTGAGAAATCTTTGTACTGCTGTTTTCTTGTTTGGGGCAGACATGTTAGTTATAACCTCCGCTTTGCAGTGATCTACTGTACACCCTACCTTTTATTCCAGGTGTTTTATTGCTATTACATGGAACTTGCATTGTTGCTTTCTTAGTTTTAGCTCAGCAGCTCTGTCTCTTTCCACAGCTCTTTAGGGCCTTTAGTCAAACTCTTCTCTTTTACCTTGGAGCAAAATATTATCCATCAAAGCTTTAGTATCCTCTCTACCATCAAAACATGGTTGTATTTTCCTGGGACATGCCTAGGGGGCTGAATACAACTCAAATATCCCTCTGAGGAAATAGTGTCTCCTAAAATAGTTTTTTGAAGATGTACAACCATGTTCTCTATTTTTCTAGGGGCATCTACCAGCACCCTGCTGATGAATCAGAGCCATCTCTTCAAAGGATTTACCCCCTGTCAATGGAGGAAAATATTCCCTTTATATAACACACACATTTTTTTCTTGGTCTGAGTGTACAAGAGAGGTTTGGTATGGATTCTGTTCTTGCTCTTTTGCATCTCCTTTTGCTTCTAATTTCTGTGATTCTTACAGCTGTAATGTTATCAAATTCCTGTTTTAGTATCTGCACCAGGGACACAGGCTTTTTTTTTTTTTTAATTTTTAGTAGCATTAATCAGGGAGTGGATGACAGGTTCAGTGCTGTGTTGAGACTTTCCCTGAGTCTGGGAGACATGTTTAAGCTCCTCCTCAGTAATTCTGGTTTCATGTTTCTCCTCCCCTTCTCTGTTTTTCAGGGAGACACACAGTTTGAGATTTTTTTTTTATCCACTTATGAAAAATTCCCCCTTTGCTTCTGCTCCTCCCCAAGGTGCTTCTATAAACTGGGTCAGAGTCAAGGTCACTGACAAGTCTGCTTCAGTCAATGGTTGTATTTGAACTGATGAGCACTGAGGAGAATGAGCTCCTGAACGCAGTCAATTCCAGCTGGCTCTTGCCAGAGCTTCTTAGAGATGGGGCTTCTCACAGGATGCAAGTGGAAATGCCTGGACTGAGCTGATCCATTTTATTTTTCCTACTTCAGACAGCATTGGGTACATGCCCTTTGTTCATGTAGCTCAATTTTCCGCCTGGGATTGCATTTGCCTTTTAAGACGCAGGGGCAAAGTCACTGCCAGGGCTTTTTTATTTAATACAAAAGAGCTCTTAGTATTCAAAAATGATTTACAGACAGCTGGCCAAGTGTTTGACCTAACTATGTCTGTTCGTGCTATTCTGCTGGTGCAAGATAGCTGTAATAGAGGCTTACCCAGCCAGTGGACAATTAGCCCAATGTATGCAATGAAGATGGGTAAAGTGAAATGCTGATTTTAAATGAGGATATTGACATAATAGCATCTCAATCAGCGAGCACTGGAATAGCAGTGTAAAATTACTCACGAATAGCAGAGGAAAGCAAGCCAGTGGAGGAGTGACATTATAGTTAAAAGACAGCTCAGAAGCAAAAAAAGGGAAAAGAAAAAAAAGTGGGTAGTGGGGGGTGGGGTGTGAAATCGTATCAACAAGTACTGAACAATCTCACAGTCTCTATGCATTAAAATTTCATGCCAAAATGGGATGGTAACAGTAAGCATCTTTACAATGGCATGTCCAGACTTACCAAAGAAGCAATGAGGACTCAAAGAATGTCATGATCAGATGTGATGTAGACACTGCATTTATACACTTTGAAAATTATGTCGTCTTGAAGCAAGAAATCAGAGAGGTCAAAAGGGGAGACTAGATCTTTTATTTATCCCTGAGCAAGGATTAAGTCTTGATTGAAGATGTAACTGACAAAGAATCATTCTGTAATAATAAATATAAACATTCTCAAATTTATCATTCCTGGTGGAGTACCAAAGCCAAAAAATCCTTGGATTGCCACACGCTTCTGAAAGGAGACCAATATAAAATGGAAGTAAAACTAAAAGCAGTAGCTAAAAGGGCAAACCAGACCAAAACAACCCTTTGAAGTGACATGGCAGCTATATAAAATCACCATTGTAGGAATGCATTTTTGCAGCTTTACCATTAGAGAGTAAGCATATTACCCCTATTTGAAGCACTCCGTAACTTTATAAAAGGTCACATGAGAAGTTAGCAAAGGGGATTATTAGACTGAAGAAGGCCATTAGCATTAAAAGGACACCCTTTGAAGTCTCACCCAAATGAACTAAGGAAAAAGTGCCAGTACACTCTGGCAAGTTAAATGCAAAACCATAATAATAGAGGACAAAAACAATTTTGAAGAATAATTTGCTAAAGGCATAAAAACTAATAATAAAAACTTTTTCAAACACATCAGAGGCAAGAAGCCTGCCTGAAGGTCTATGAGGTTGATAGATGATCAAGATGTAAAAGAAGTGCTCAAGGAAAATAAGGTCTTTGCAGAAAAGCTAAATGAATTATTTGCTTTGGTGTTCACTGTGAGGAGCCTAGAGGGAATTCCCAAATTAGAGCCACTCTTTATAAGGGACAAGTCAGATAACATGGATAACAGTGGTTTAATGGTACATATCATTTTGGAAGAGGAATCTGTACCTCGTACATCTGTTAGCCTTTTTTGGATTAATTGACAAACATACAGTTAAAGGAAATCCACTACCTGTTGCAAATTTTGAATTTCTGAAAAGCTTTTGCAAAGTTGCTAACCAAATTATTTTAAAGAAATTAAGAATCCAAGTTTTCATTGGATATGTCATCCAATCCTTCCTTAGGATTAAAGACAAACGAAGTTAAAAGTGATTTTTCACATTGTGTGAAAGTTACCTGTGCAGATTGCTTGGCATTATTCAAAATATTCAGAAATTATTCAGAAAAAAAAAAAAAGTATTTTTCTGATGGTATACAATTATTTGATGCAGTCAAAGTTGCACCACAGAAAGATCTTACAATACTGAGTGATAAAATGGCAGATGAAGTCCAATGTGAAGAAAAGGGAGGGAAGTCAAGTCAAAGCAGCAGACAGTGCCAGTTAGTAAAATAATACCACTTGGGAAAGAAGCTGGTGAGATGGCATTCAAAATATCCTATCCATGATCAGCTGTGCTCAAGAAGGCAAAGACTATGTTAGATTCATCACTATGGTACTTCATGTGTTTACCTATATCTTGGGAAAAGTGTACAATTCTGACCACCTTATCTCAGAAACAACTGAATAAGGATTTTCTAGAGAAGGGTAGAGAAGAAAGAAGACAAGAAGTTTGAAATTATTTGTGTATGACAGAAGTTTATATAGCGTAGTTCCTTCAGCTGGGAAGAGATATTTGGGGAGGGATAAATTAGTTTTTTAAAAAAAAAAAAAAAAAGTCAAATATATGAAAGTTATCAAAATGAGAGAAACTGGAAGTAATCTGTCAAAGGCTATTAATGCTGTCCCTGAAGTTGGGAGATCTAGAAGCTGCCAAATTATAGGGATGCTATTACTTGGGCAAGCATTGTTTGTATTTGTATTTGTGCTTGCACTGTATTCTTAAACATCCTGTGCTGCCCACATCCAAGGATCTGTGTGTGGCGACTCTTATATATGTCCCTGCGGTGGCATAGAACACAGCTTCTGCCCTCTCTTGTACTCTTCCCAGAATAAAGTAGAAGGGGGTGATGGTTGTATGATGCCTGGATTGGGGCTATCAGTTTTATGGGAAAACAATAATATTTGTTCTGCCTGAAGGAAAGCTCTGTTCTTCCCTTCTGATTATCCTGTGTACCTCTGCATTCCTGTAATTATGGTGCTTGAGGCTACCTGAACCTTGGTGGAGGTAGTATGCAATGCCATACAGTATCACTAAATTGCCAAAAAAAGATGTGAAACAGTATTTTTAATGGGAAGAGGAAATCCTACAAACTATATGATTTCCCTTGATAAAAGAGAATTATCCTGAGTGGAGGCCATTATATTGTCTTTCTGACAATACACAAAGGTATAGGCTAGGTCCCTTGATTTCTTGGCATATCTCATTCCAAAACAGTAATCCCAAATAATCATGTAGATTGGATTCTCCACTGCTTATTTTCATCTTGTGCCTGTTTTACTGTGTCATCCAGAGCCTGGGCCCGAGAACAAGAATCCTGAGGGAAGAACACAGCAGCTGCTTAATAGCTTAAAGAAAGGTACACTAACTAATGGATCCAATGGGGATATTTTAGGCAGATAGGCTTTAGTTACAGAGTAGATGACTAGAGCTGAACGAATAATACTGTTGCTCTTTTGAAAAGTATAATAGATATCCTCTATGGTTTCAAGTTGCCAGGATCTTTGCCTTTTTGAAAACTCATCCTATGAGAATTATAATGAAGCAGAGCTGCTTCCAGAGTCATTATTTTTCTTAAACCTGAAAAACTGCACTTTTAGATTCATAGGCATCAAAAATAGCTTAATGCCAGTAGCATTACTAGCTGGATTTTGCAGGCAGCAACCCTGCAGTTTTGCATATGTTTTCTTGATCTAGAGCCCAGTTTAAGCTGTTGAATGGGGTCTGTGTCTATAATGTTCCCTAAGTGCTATTATGCAGAGATTGCTTATTTGAATCATTAATCAGTCTCTGGATGGCTACAAGTTCTTATATTTCATGGCTGTTTTTCATGATGTATGTGACCTATTCATAGTGTTGCTTAAGCTGCACTGGAACAAGACTTAATTCCTATTCTTGTTAAAGCTTTTCTGCTGACTGCCTTCACTAGTATGTGCTTAGAAACTACCCCAAACCCAGAGGACCACTATATGCAAAACTGCTGAAAAGGTTCCTCAGACAAAAAAACCTGTATTAGTAGCTTAACGCTTTCAAGTCAGAGTTAACGTGACAGGTCATTGTTACCTCTATGGATGCATTCAGTCATCTTTTCAGAATGTGATTACTATATGTCTTATGAAAAATCCAGTTAAAATTAATGTATTAATTAGCAGTAGTTTAATTTTCTTCTTCTCAGAAGATACATCACGATGCTAGAATTTTACAGCATCAAAGTTAGCAATAGTCCCCATCTTGTAAGTATTTTGAAAGCTTCTACTTGCTGTCTTCTGCAGTGCTGACACCAGTGGATCAATAGGGTTTTAAAACCAGACAGGAATCACCGTGATAATCTAGTCTGACTTACAAAGTACTAAATATCATCCATCATGGTTTTCCTAAATGGGCATCAAAGTCTGAGCTTCCCCAACTTCTGGTGGCTTAGCTGTTGGAGAGAATGACTGATCTAAAAGAGCTTAGAGGGTTTATCTCACAAGAGCATCTGGAATATCAAATCTTTCTCCAAATATCTTCAAAACCGCATCCCTGTGCTGGTAAGGTTGTTAAGCTCATCTCCTTTTTTTTTTTATCATTTTTTCTTTCTTTTTTTTTTTTTTTTTTTTTAAAGGAATTATTTCCTTTTCTCTTCAGTATATCTACCTTCTGGGAACTGACTTGCAGGAAACTGCAATGTGGAGCCTGATTACTGAGTTGGCTCACTTTGATGGCCTGAGCTGCAGAATCTGGACATACTTCATGTGATAAGGCTGCCTGAGTGAGCAGAAAGCCAGGGGTACTCCAACACGTGAGCTGCCTCCTTCCCTTCTGTTGGGGTTGCTCATGTTCCAGGGTGACTCCTTTAGAGACAATGTTGATAATTATTTTGCTATTTCTCAAAACATGGTAAGAAGAGGAAGTATCACATTATGAGGACTGATAATCCTTGGTTCACACAAATATATGTCCAGGAGAAACAGGGTTGCCTGAGCATAAGCAGCAAAATCTAAGTCAAGATGAACAAACACCATGGAGTGTTTGTAGCAGGGAGAGGGGAAGTGAATGATGCACTTAATATTGCTGAAAAGGGAGCTCTGCAAAATAATTTGCATGCGAAGTTTGTAAAGCAAGTACAGGTTTGCTCTCTCCATCACCACGGCATTTTGGTCTGGTTTACCCTTTTTATATGTTGATGTATAGAATTTCATGGGGGTTGGTGGTTTTGATGCTTTTTCTAAGTTAATAACACTGCAGAAAATGTAATCCTAATTTTACCATTTTATTTTGTTAAATAGGTTGTTGTTTCAAATGTTTTTTATTTATGGACTGTCCCCTAAAAGACCATTTTCTGACTGTGAGAATATCTTGCATTTAGGTTTGGGTTTTCAAAAGCACCTTCTGAAACAGGATCCTGTCCTGTCTCATTATAACTTAAATCCAAAATTCCAAAGTTTAAATTCAAGTTAGGAATCAGTTTATGCCCTACTGAAATGTAGTCACGCCTGGAAAAGACCGCATCAGCAGAGCACTGTTTGAAGGCTGTTTACTTAGATGTACATCAAGAAAAATCTTTTCCTGTTCTGTGTTCAGCTAATCTATTGTTTTTTATTTTTTGAAAATAAATTGCCTTCATCTTAGTATTGGTCTTCTGCTAGGGAATTTGTGGTGTTTTACAACTTCCCCCAAAAAGAGTACTCACTGTAGAATTAAATCTCAGCAGGAGTAGATTTAATCCTCCCTGATGACTTGTAGTCTATGGAAACATTATTGCCTGTGCTTGGTTGGTGAGTCTGCCCTTCAGGAGTTGGATGTTCTCCTCTTGCTGCAGTTAACTCATGCAATAGAGACAGCTTTTTATTCTGTTTATGTCCCTTGATAATGGCTGTATTGATCTAGCCTGATGTACGAAAAGGTTCACAGTTCACCAAATGTTGCTAAGGGTACCAGACTATTACTGCCACCAGCAGACGCATTCCATCATCCCTCAACCTCCGAGTGTGAGAGCCAGAGCAGCAGGATGCCACATGTTGGTGACTCAGGAAAATGGCATGTGTCGGTATCTGGCATATGTCAGACTTGGATGCTTCTAAAATTAGAAAGGGTATGTTTTTTGTCATGTTTCTTTCATCTGCCAAGCAATGCAGGAACATTTAGAGGTTAGCCTAATTTTCATTTGTTTGGAAATGAAAGCCAGGATGGCAATGCTGTGCAAGGACACCTATGAATTTTGTTTTCAAATAAGGCGAGCATTCCTTTCCTTGAAAAAACCATAAAAGTTACAGAAACTGACCTGAGCCAGGAATAAGAACAGTGAGGAAGGTGGGCTATTGCCCAGCCTGACAGCTCTAGGCAAATGATTTAATTATCTCCTTGCTCGCTCAGTTCAACAAGGACTTTCACTAGAAGGCGAAAGCTAAGAGACAAGGTTTTGAGCCTAAATTCTTACTTGCGGCAACTCAAAATAGAGCTGTAGAAGTGAGAACTGCTGAATCTTCTAATACTGCTTTGGGGATTTGGCTCTTTGTTTAGAAAACAATTTAAATCTGTTTACCTGGTTTTCCTAGCACAAAATCCCAGTTGTCCTTTGAAATAAGAATTATTCTCTCTCTGCAATGATGTATATGTCTCATCATGACAGAATAATTTGATGGGTTTTAGACCCTTTTTAAAAGCAAGAAGCCCGAGACTATAGTTGGGAAGGGGTGGTGGTGAGAGAACAGGGCTAGCTATTAGATTATTAGGTTGTTTTTTCCCCCGAGTCCAAGGTGGAGGAGAGATTAGCTGATTTAAAGGGCAAACTGTTTTCATTTTTTCTTCTCCTTGAGAGCCGAAAAACGCTGATTGCTTGATCCCATCTCATCCTGGTTCTAGTCTGTTAATTCCAAAGATCATTCTCCAAGCGGCATGGTTACTTTCTAACAAGATTAGAGGGAGTGAGGCAGTGAACTGCTCAGTTGCGCTCCAGAGACCCTCGGAAAGTGCAGTTTGGAGTGGGTTGGCTGGAGAGTAGTGCGAAGAGGCCCGTCCGACCCAGTGCATTATTGCAAGGATTTTACATCTGCCACAATAGTGGATTGTTCTCTGCAAAAAACAAATATTTAGCAATTATTGGCTGTGTTAGTCAAACTGATATATACCACTGTTGTATAATAAGGTGGAATTCTGTACAGAGTGTTTGCAAATGAGTTTGTTGATTTCTGCAATATTGTAATAGCAAAGGGCAATGAAAATTTATATCATAACAGACATTGTGATTTTATGTTATTAGTGAAAATAACTTCAAATGCAGTTCGCTAGATCTGAAACACAGAAATTCATCCAAGTGAAATATTATTTTAGCTTTCAGTCTTGTTCTGAGAGTGCCAGTATCTTCTACTGAAGTCAGTGGAAGCTGTAAATTATTACTGTGGCTGCTTTTAGCCATTCAGATTGATTTATCACCTGAACCCATTAATATCCATGCACTAGGAGCTGTAGGAAAAGTGTCTATACATATATTACACCTATAGTATGTTTTATGCATTGTTTTCCTGTTTATGATGTATTTTGCAAAGGTATTTATCTGCATCTCTTCCCTGTGGAGTACAGAAGTATGATTGGATCTAGTCACGCTGCAGTTCAGAAGAGATCGGAGCATTTGGAATAAAGCTTGGGAGCCATTTACCAGGCCATTACAAAAACTGTGGTCTGTATCGGGTACCCAGGCCCAAAATGCCAAGGAGAGGCTGCCATCTGGCTTTGCAGGCTGGCCAGCATCAAAAGGGTCCGTGCTAATTGGAGCACAGCCCCTCAGTTAGCTGTAGGGAGCCATCCTGCAGGAACTCGGAGACCGGCTGGATGACCTGATAGGAATTTTCCTTCTCTAACTTGTGTGATGGGGAGTTGGCTGGAGTGCACTGCCAGCTGCCACCCTCTTTCAGCAGCCTATAGAGAGAATAAAGCTGAACTTTGGCTAACTGGCTCTGTACCCTGGCTAACTTTGTTAATAACAAAGTCAATGCCCTCTTGAACCCCACTGGGACTCAATGGGGTATTTTAGGGTTTTTATCCTTTGGACTGGAATTGATAGAACAGACTGCAGATAGAACAGATTGAATTATCCCTCCCTAAGTATAGTTTTCACTTGGCTACTGTTTTCTTCAGCCTCATAGAGTAGTTGTAGTAATGCATAGGTGAAGTTCAAAAAGTTTGCTTAGGGAATTGTTACATTTCACAGAGTGAGCAGAGCGATACTGGTTTACCATAGGGTATACAAATGTTTACAATTGTCCTGAGATCAGTACTCACTCCCTATGTACTCTGAAAACCCCTCAGATTAGGGCTTGGCAGCTGTTTAGACTGAGCGTGAGAGTTTTCATTAACACCGTGGGTTGAGTTTAACCAAGCCTCTATTCAGTCCTCAGCCCTGCAGCTTGCCCGCTTTCCCCTAGTCCTCAAGGCAGGGACTTGTCTGGAGCTTGTTCCTAGCTCTGATACAGGAGGCTTCAGCCCTTTGGTCCCCAGATAGGGGAGGAATGAACATGGGATCTTCCAATGCATACTGTAGTCTCCCTGTTCCTGGAAATGGCCCTCTCGTGACTTCTGCACCCGAATTCCTGGCCATGGAATCGCCATGGAAGCAGTTAAACTCCTTAGGAAGGCTTCTAGGAGAAGTCTGCTTGAGGAACAATGTGCTCTGTAGGTGGATTTTGTCATGGACTGTAAGATGAGTTGTAAAGGTGGAATGACAGATTGGGGGAAAAATTATTTCCAAACCCAACCCTAAGAAGAGATTTGCTTATTTATGCATATGCATGTTTGGGTCAAATTTCTCTGATCTGGCTATCTAGAAAGTGTCTTGACAACCATACTGAAGCTTTGAAAGACAAACAGTGTTATTTCTTTCAGTCCTGGCCATGGGAAGGTACAGCTGGGTTCTGAACATCTGAAAATTAAGCTGTTTTGACTGTCACTTTCATAAACAAAATAGCTGGGTTTGGTATGCAAGCATGTGGATGGTGTTGCAGCTTTTTCTGGGCTTTATTATTTCAGTACCAGGAAACTGTTTATTTTGCCTTTCCTCTGCTCATCTGAACTAATTGCATAAGTCCATACTTTTATTACAGTGCTACTCAGTCCTTGTGCATCAAAATTAAAGGAGAGGAGGGGAGGGTAAGATACAAAAATTCAGAGGGTAAAGTGACTTATGTTTAAAAACTAAGAATATGGAAAGGGCCAACTTGGTTGTAACAGATTGACATAAGAAATTATATTTGCAAAAGGAGCATATTTTTAAGATCATCTTGTTTTTTACCCCACCCACCCCCAGTATCTTTAAAAATGCATCTGGTGATGGCCTTGAGGATTGTAGCTTTCAGAAACAATTCTCAGACAGGATACGTATGAAAAACCTTGCTGAAATTTCACTGAAGGTGCAAAAGGACAAATAGTCAGCCAGACAAATGGAGACAGAAGGGTAGAGAGAGGATGTTAGCTTTCTCCTGAACTTCTTGTAGTAGTAGGCATTTTAAAGTAATTGTGAATAACTTCATGGAATATGAAGGAAACAGCTTTACCGTACATTGGGCAATAACTGAGCAGTCTTGCCATATTTTGCGAGGTGACACCCTTGGATGTAATAAAGTAGATGGATTGAATTTAGTAGCAAAATAAATAACACACAGGTTATTAAACTCCCCATGTTATTCATGACCATATTGTATTCAGAAAAACTTTCCATTCTTAAACCTGCTGCAAACCACCATGGAAAATCTAGTCTGTCTCAGGGGAGCAATGCAAGAGTCCAGGGAATGCCATAGCAGGCACATGGCCAGTTTGTTTTAGAGCATAAAGAATCTTGCTGATGCATTAAGGTGGAGTGCTAAGAGAAGAAAACCTTCCTTCCAAGAAACAGTTCATTAGACTTCTCAGGGGAGTTGCTGACTATTCTTATGGTATTATAGGAGGGGGTGGCTAACTTGTCTCCTTTGAAGACTTGTCCTCCTCCTATCCAATGTCCAGCCAAATGACGAATCTTGAGACAAAAAACTCCACCTGGCTATTTTTAAAGGTGTGTCAAAGGAAAATTAGTTATAAATTTTGCTTGAGGGCCTGCCTGGTGCCAAGTGGCCTTCAGGTACTCGGTCACCTGGCAGCAGCACTTCACCGCTTGAAGGAATCTGAGAGCTATGTGTGAGGGATAGATAAGAGTTCTTGGGAAGAAATGGAATTTATTCTGAATAAAGATGCATCTGCAGCCTCCCTACTGGAATATAATCCTTGTGGGTTTTGGTGTTATTTCAATCAGCCTTAGAAGACCGCCTCTTAAATCTGGCCGTCATTCAAATGGATTTGCTCACTGCAGTGTTACCACAGCCACAACCATCTGTGGAGCACACTGCTGTCCCCACCACAACAAGATTATGCATTGATTTCTGTGTTAAGCTGCACCTAAGGAACCAAAGGAAAATTCAACAGGAAGGTGAACCTAATTTGAGGGGGAATGGGAGGGAAGCAGTCAGGGACCAAATGAAGCATGTAGCTTTGCTAGAAGTTACTGGGCCATAAGCATATGGTTGGCTGAGCCCATGCCAGTAAAACTAATCACTGTTGTTACCAAACCTGCCTATTTTGTTATCTGGTAAAATTCTGTCCCCCTGTGACTGTATTTAGAGTTCAAACCTTATAGTTGACACATTTGGGCAGAAAGACCATTACAGTTTCCCATTTCTTTTTCTTTCTAAACAATTGAGGTTTTAAAAATTACATCTTAATTTTCATGTCTGTGTCGCACTGGATCAGGCACCAGATTCAGCCACCCAAGGTCGGTTTGTAAGCCCTGCCAGCAGGAAGAGGAAGGTGGAGGTGCTCTTGTTTTCCTCCCTGTGGGTACCATCACTTGTTAAAGGAAGGAGCTGATTCTTTTTGCTGTAGGTGGTTCGCAGGCTTGAAAAAGACTTTTTACTGGTGCAACAAATGTTTCATTTGTGCCAGGAACTGGCCTGTCCCTTTGGACATTCAATCATCAGATGCCTAATTAGCCTACTATTTATCATGGTTGAGATAGCTGAATTTTGATGAAAGAGACTTTACTTTAAGCGTTGATTCATGACACAGATGCTCATATCGTGCATTAGGCTGTTTAACCTTCCACAAATATAGTTGCCCCATGCACCCTTTTATAAATATCCTGGCAACTGCTCTGTCTTCCTGCATTCTCTGTGAGGAGGAAGCTTGGGAGCTCCCAAATTGGTCCTTAGTGTTGGTAATGCATGTATCAAATGCAAGCAGAAGACACTGAATGGCACCGGGGCACTGTGTGGCTTAGGCATGCTTCTAGGTTTGAGGGGAAGCGATCCTTGTGTGCGGGTGGAGGGCACTTGCTCTGACTCCTGCCATGCACCACCAGAGTCCGGAAAGCTGAGCTGGGGCATCCCAGAGAACAGGTATCTCAGGAGATCCCTGTATTTTTTGGGCAGGAGTGCAGCTGTAAACCCAGGAGGACAGTTAGATGGATGGGATTGTTCCAGGCTTCCCTTCCACCGCTCCCAGTGTGACAGACCCTATCACGCTCGCATGTTCATTTTCTTCTTGGAAAAAGTATTGCAGACTCTTGGAGGAAGGACAGTGCTAGTCAGATCACTGTGGCTTTGAGGAAGCTGAACGCCCCACATGGAAATAGCTCCTCCCCGTATCCTCTTTCTTCTTCTGGTCTCCACTCCTGGGCTGATCGTACTTTGCTATCAGAAGGGCCAAGGAAAAACTGAGAAACTTCTGTGCCTGAGAAAAGTTCAGCTGTGGTGATGAGCAAGGCTGGGTGCTGATGGGCTGGGCTGCTCTGTGCAGCTTGCAGCAGCCCATTCCACGGTGGTTTCTCAGCTGGATGGCTCCTTAAAAATGAGCCAAATCTGTTTTAAGCAGGTGCCAAACTTCTGTAGAAAGCACAGCAGAATAATTACTTGATGCTTTCTAAAGGCCTGAAACTTTCAAAGAATCCTCTTCCTCAGTAATGACAGAGTCCCCTAGATATGATCCTGAATTCAGGAGAGGATTGTCACAAATATCATTTGAATGGGCTAGGTGTCAGGAGGAAAGCAGACCCTTTCTAAAAGACCTTTTCAAATGCATTTTTTATCCACCCCTCTGCACCCATCTCCCCAAGACACATTGGTTCTCATATGCCCCCTGCTTTATCAGTTGCCTATTGTGCATCCAGTGGTTGGGGAAGTGAGGAGCCCAAAGAGGCAGAGCTGTAAAAAGAAGCTGGATAAACATCGATTGCGTTTTCAAATCTGAATAATTGTCGGGTCTAGTACTGTTCGAAGAGAAAAGGAGTTAAAGATTTGCTCTCTGTTTGGTGTGATAAATGGCATGTTCTATGTAATACCAATGATGGATGCAGCCGGAAAGGTCAGGGGAATTCCCAGCACAGGGTCTGACCTTTATTTTACTCAGTTCTCTGCACCGAGTTTAGAATAAATTCACCGGTTAGAAGGAATCTACCACTGGAGGTATTATTTTTGTGTTTTCTTTTTGAATGAGCTCTTTCACTTTAAATTCTTCTCAGGGATTTTTATTTTGGGGTTGTTTGTTTGTTTAGGGGGTGTGGTTTTTGTGGGGTTTTTTTAGTAGCAGAAGGAGGTGGAGAGAAGGGAACATTTTTTTAAAATATTTGGAAGATTTCAGAGGCCAAACAAAGAGGACTTGCTTTCTTTTTTGGAGCTTTGAGATTAGTCATGCTGCTGTCTGTTTTGGAGAAGTGTTGATATAATAGAGAGCCCAATCTTGTGTTAATGTGTATGGACTGATATAGCCTTCTCTATGCTGCAGAAATCCTTCCAACTGTAATAAATTGGAAACCCTTTATTCTGAGAAGAGCAATTTTCAGAATCCAGCATATTTCTTACCCTCCCTGTCACCTACCTTTGTGCTCTCTTCTAGATTTTTTTGACTCGCATAAGCACCAAAGAGAAAAAGATTTATTTAGTGTTAACCAAAGGTTTAGCAGTGTAAGTTGATGGGAATAAGTTAAGGGGAAAAGTTCCCTTAATATGGGTTCTATTAGACTGCTGGAGTAGTCTTCCAATTAAAACAGAGAAAGGGACTCATTTTCTAAGTGATTTAAAACTGGCACAGAGAAATTCTTTGGATATTTGCTGTGTCAGAACCGTAACCCACTATTTAGTAGTTCTGTGGAAATCACTAACAGGGTACTTGTAGCACGTGATCCTAAATAAGAGGATGTGATATTGGAGCAACTCCGATACTTCTGGAGGCACTGGTGCCTCCAAAGGTATCCACTGTGAGCAGGTTGAGTAATGTTATGTCAATATTTCTAATCAGGAAGCTGAATTACAGAGAGATTTAGAAACTGCACTGGATTCTCTGAAAATGGATACACAGCAGCAGTTGAAGTCACCAGGAGAGGACAGAAAGGCACCATTAAGCTGAAAATGTTGCTTGCCCAGTAAAATGACTGTAATTGTGTGGGTTAAATTAAGAGCAGCCCTTTCTCAGGCCAAAGAGAGATGCAGTATGGTGCAGACACCAACTGTCTTCGGCCCTGCATGCTATTGCACAGTGCTGTGTTGATCACCTGCAGTTTCTGTGAAATCGCCTTACAGAAATGTAAAAACGATTTGTTGGACTACACAGTGAAGACTGCTGGGAGATGTGAGGGTATTCTTCTGGGATGAGGTGTGATGTTAGTGTGGCCGCCATGGTTTCAGAATAGAAAAGAAGCAAGCCTTTTAGGAGGGGAGGTAATAATTTTTCTTAGCCCAGCTGGTATTATTGGGCAAAGAGGACAAGTCTGTCGTCTTTTTGTGATGCAGACACTCTGCCAGCAAGTTGCATCTTATGAATCACATCTGGTCCCTGGAGAGCCAGGCTGGATTTTCATCTGGGAAATACAGGCTCCTAAAATTCTATTTAAATTATGTGTATGCTGGCTTTATAACCAGGTGTTCATAACAATTTGTTCAACAATCTTGGGGCCTACAGAGTATAACTTGCACCTTTCCCACACAGTGTGGTGTTTATGAAATAAGAATGGAGGGACCGTCTTTCTTTTCTGAAAAAGTCCCATAGGTGGCAAAGGTGAGGAGTCCATAACATCTGCTGGACATGGTTGGCTATTGTCCCTGAACTGGTGCTGATTCACCTGAGGGAACTGTGGTTTCTCTGCCCTGGTCTCACCCCGAGGAGTTGCTAATCATTCAAAGCCTCTGCACATACTAAACATACCCAGAAGAGCAACCCAGCCCTAGTGATAATATGCCCTTACCAGTTTTGAACCAGTCACAATGAAGATCTTTTTTTTTTTTTATTTAAGGTTCAGGATTCTGCAACTGGATGCTAAATCTTTGCATACTTAGGGGAGCAGATCTTTCAGGAGAAACCCCCACCATAATCCCACTGAAAAGAAGGTATCTGAAAACCAGCCAGAATTGCAAAACATTCCTTTCTCTTTCCTCTTGATTAATTTTCCACTTATGTTTCAGATTTCTTCAAAAATACCTGCATTTCAAAGCTGAAATTCAGCAGAGCACTTGCAATGCAGAAGCTTTTGTGTTTCCTGAATTTGAGCCTAAATTTGAGTGTTGCATAAGTTGGAGGATATTTTTTTATGTTCATTTGATTTGTTCAACAGTTGAAGTAGATTCCCATCTGAGCACTGCTGAAGATACCATCTTCAGTTTGTTCTATCTAACAGACATCACTTGCAGAAGACACTTGGTAGGCCTATTTTCAAACTATATTGGAAACATGATAGAAGAAATAGTCTTTTTAAAAAATCAAATGAATGGGTTTCTACCTTTTGCATATAGCAATTCCTGAAAAGAATTAACTTTGACCGGTTAATCAGTACTAACATTTATTACTCAAAATGTTATCCCTTCTGATCTGACAGGCTTGTTTTGGATAATTTGTTAAGGATGACAAAAAGGCTCATATGCCTCTCGTTCATTTTGACCTTTCTTACTATTAGGAAATTAATTTCAGAACTGAAACAAATGTATTAGTGTTGTCATTTAAAAAAAAAAAAAGATGAATACCTTGCCTTCAAGCTGTTTCTTCATATTAATCCATCACACTGTAACATGATCGCTTTTTGACACATAACATCTTACCAAGATATTTTTGACATTCACACCAGCTATTAAATACTGCACATAAATTCCAAGTGCTGGAAGTTATTGATAGAAAAGAGTGAATAATAAAAAGTATACATACGGGAAACACACAGAGGGGAGAAAAACCTTTTCACTAAAGAAAAGCTATCAGGTCTGGATATGTGATTTTATGATTGTCAAGGGTGAAAACAAGCAAATACTCAGTTTTTCCCTTGATAATGTTTTATTCTGTAACTCACAAAGCAGGAATCAATAAATACTTCCAATCAGTAGCTTTCTTCCTGAGAATTTTTAGGTTTTCTTTCAGTTTTGCTTAGTGGAAACAAGTTTTGATCCAGTCAGATTTCAAAGCCTGGAACTGGATTTTCTTCTTGTTGTTGTTGTAGCAACATTTGTTTTCCTTTATTTAATTTTAATATCTACTGCTGTTTACCCATAATTCCTACCACATCATCCCCCTAAATTGCCTGTAGCTCTCAGAAACGTGTCGGTAGGTGCCTTGCTGAATAACAGTCATGAGCGATCTCTTTCATCCTTTTCAGTTGTATATCAAAGCAAGCGTTTGAGCTATATGGACAAATTAAATGATGCACTACTCCAAGACATAAAGAACTACAGACTTGCTAAGCGCTGCGGCTGTCAAGCACAGTCGCTGGCTAATGTTGAATTGGAGTCACAGTTGTTAATGAGGGCTTAAGCCTGGCCGGGTTTGAAGTTCAGGTGGAATCTGGATAAACACTGAAACATTTGGATGCTTGTGTGGAAGAAATTTTATTTACTCTTACTCTTTGTATTGATATGTCTCTAAGTCTGGACTTCACAGCTTTGGAGAACTTCAGTAAGGGTTGTGATGTAGGAAAGAATGAGAATCATACTAAGCTTGTTGAGATGCCTTTTTATCCAACACACTTAGCATACAATGGGGATTGGCTTTACAGTTACCTTCATCATGTAACCATATTATTGAACCTTAGCAGCCTCTTTGATTTGGGAATTCCACCTTTCCAAGAAATCCATTAATATGTGGATTTAAAATCTATGATTCATGGGTAGACTAGAGCAGAAGGGTCATATCAGCTGCATTTTAAATACCATGTGGATAAATCAATCAAGTATTATCACATCAGAACAGCAACACCTATTATTTTGCAAAGATGTGTTCTGCAAAGTGCCAGTTACACACCGTGGACAGTTGTGTTTATGCAGCTATCAGCAGCTGCTGTGCTTTCCATTTTCATAGCTTAAATGGAAGGCAGACTCCTAAAACTGAAGGACACAGTTTGATACTGTTGGTGCTGCTGTTTTCTTGTACCATGAGATCAGTGTAAAGAAAATGTTGAGAATGATTTTTTAGTGAGGGGGGATATACAGCCTTGATAAAGGGAAGGGAGTTGCACAGGGATGGAGGGTCTGTTCGCACTGGGACATGAGGGCACTAACAGGGAAGGGTGTGCATGCCAGGCCGTATGTTTCAGCTCCCGTGGTCACCACCATCTCCCCATTCCCCCCCGCCTCCCCATTCCTAATAACTTGGTGTTGGACTTGCATTGTAACATTGTCCATGGTCATGCAGATGACCTTGAATTCCAAATCCAGTATCCTGGATAGTGCATATTGAGATGTATATGGTAAGGGAAGACTTATGTTAATTGTGTTACTCACTGTTTGCTGGCTGTTTGAAAACATGTCAAATAAAAGCAGTTATGCTAAGGTTAAGGGGGAAAATAAACCCTGTCGCACCCTTTCCATTCCTTTTTCAGACAGTGAACAAGAGAGAATGATTTTCTTTGCATGTCATTTGAGGAGCAAAGCTAACTTTTCAGAAATGAGAAAGAACTTTGAAAAGAAGAAATAAAGCCAGAGAGTCCAAATAAATGTTTAGAAGGCTTTGCACAGGGAAAGATGATGATGTCTGCCAGGAAGGAAGGAAAGACCATGCGCCAGAAAGAGCTGATCAGTTATCTGTCTGTGGGAATCAGTCAAAAGCAAGTCTTGGGTATACATAGACCATTGCAGCCAGGACTGGGTTACCTCATCAGTTTGATTCCTGGCATTTGAACTTATTTTGAAGTATGAAAAATAATACCTGAATAAATGTGTTAGTGACTGAAAACTATGATTCTCCCCCTGCTCCCTTTATATTCTTTGTGTCGTGCTCAGAGGATTTGAAACTGTTTTTCTTTGAAGTTTTGTTTTGTTTTCCTTTGCTTTAAAATATCCTTTCGGGCATGTGAGCAAGCATGAGAAAAATGCAATCCAAATAAAGGGGAAATTTACTAAGTCTGAGGATAGACTGAAAAGCTAAAAAAATGGTGGTGGTAGCTGAAAGCACCATCTCAACCAAAAATATAGCATCACATACATAATACCAGAATACCTTGATTTTTTTTTTTTATTATCCTGAATATATTTACTAAATTGGCTAAGTGAAATAACTTAGATTTTAGAGATTTTCTGTCTCTCTCATCTTACCTCACTGAATTTATGTGCAAATACCTGCGCTCTGGCTAATATTTCAGCAGAAACAGTGAATGGATATGTTGTTGAAAAATTTGCTGGTGGTTTGCCATGTATCTGTAAGACCAAATGCATTAAGCTCTGTGTACTTTCTGGAAGATAATGTCAATATGAGTTGTGGGCACACATTGCTCGCTGAAACTAGACCCCATCTGATCTTCAATCACATCATCACAATCAGGGGGCATGCTTGTGAAATGCAGATAATTGTGAGTCACCTGTACCGGCTTTCTGGTAGATTTGTCATTTCTGTAGCAACTTGGAAGACAGAGACGGGAACAATCTGTTAGATTAGCCAGTCCACCCCCACAGCCAGCCAAGTTGTTTCTTACCCTACTGGGTTTTTAAAAAAACACTTTGCTCTGTTCTAACAGTTTTTTTTTTTCTTTACTGTTATGATGAAACCCACTATCACACCGAAGTTGCATTTACTTAAATATACAGTGATCACAAACAGACAATTCTGTGCAGCATGTGGGATGCTTTGTACTACATACATGAAAATGGCCATGTTAAAGCAATGTTAGGAGAGTTCTGGTCCTAGGTTTTTTGTTCTTTGTAAAGCTTGCGACACAGATGCTTTAGTTTTTATTAAAATGAATTCTCTGTGTGATACTTAGCTTAAACACAGTTTAAGGATTGATTTTGGTGGAGCATAAGAACAGAAAAATACATTTTTGCACGAAGCACTCCCTTCTAGTCAAAAAAGTTGTGGGTTTTGTTTTTTTTTCCTGAAAAATGATGTGCTCTGTCATAGGCCATTTTTAGCTGGAAAGGCTCAGGCAGTAACTCTTTGACCAGCTCCACTCTCTTCTTTTGTTTGACATGGGTTGCTTGCACCTATTCCCTCTGTCAGAGGCAGAATTCCAGTTGGTTCCAGTAAACATGTGACAAATACCTTGTTTTCTGCTAGGCTTCCCGTGTGGGTAGGCAGAGGCACTTACATGCTGTTGAACACACCACTGAAATGTCAGCTGGGCTTGACTCCCCACCCAGCTAGAGGGTGAGCCACCAATTCAATGAGTCAGAATAATGAACTGATTAAGAAAAATGATTGATTTTGCAACATGATCAGTATGCTGCTGAGTTCCATGAGAAGCATGTGATCATTAGAGCCAGTTACTTGGTTTTATGGATCAGTCTAGGCCATTTCTTAGGATCCCACTCTTCTCCCATCATCACTGAGATACTAAGGGATATTCCATAGTTTCTTTTCAGGAATGTAAGAACATTTAAACCCAGCAAAACAAGCTGTCCCCTTTCGCATGCTGCAGATCCATAGTGGTAGAGAATGAGTGGGGGACTGAGTGGAAATTAATCTGTTTCTCATCAAATCTTCACAGGACATTCACAATTTTTGGAGGGTCTTTGATTAAAGGAATGGAAAAGGATGATGGCTCTCAGGTCTCAGGGAAGAGTTAAAAACCAGTTGAGTTCAGTTCAGCTGATGGCCTGCAGCTGGATTTGGCCAGCAGGATCCTTCTATATTCTCTGCTCTCACCCTCCTGGGAACAGGCAACACCTCAGCAGACAAATCCCACCTCTTGGACCTGTGCTTACAGTTCAGCCTTGCTGCCACCTCTGGGGTTGGGCCACCTATCCTTCCCTAGCTTGAGTCCCAGTGGTCCTTGTGCTGCTGGTGGCACTGCAGGCATGTAACAGGGGCAAGGAGCTGCTGCCATGTTCACAAGGCTCTGAAATCTGCTCTCTGCAGCTCTTACAGGGGAATTGCTTTTCATTTATTTTTCTTACCATGGGCTTTTGATCCAGCTGCACTCAAGGAGTGTGTGTCAGTGTCTTATTCCCTGAGGTTTCTTGGGCAGGGCTTGTGACTCTCTCCCCATTGCCTCCTTAAATCACTTCTGACTGTGCTGGAGAGGGAGAGTCTGACTCAGCCCCCCCAAATAATATCCTTCCTGCCCCTTCCCCAACAGCACAAAGCTGGGGAGAGTTGAGGTTGGAGTCAAGACCCAAACTCCTTGTTCAGACCCTCGTCTTGCTCTATAGAAACAGGAGATAGTATTTAATTATTTCCCCAACTACTCACATATCCTTCGTGCAGGTGGATCCTGTACTTGCACTGAGCAGGCAGCTGCAATGTTCAGCCCCCCAAGCCACAGAAAATGCTAACTGTTCCTTTAACACATCTGTACAGTGACTTTCCTTTTCCCTTGATCCTGCTTCTCGCTGCCATCTTCCTAACAAGGGAGTTGTTACCCAAAGACTTGTTATCCCTCTCTGCTGATGACTCGCCCGACAGCTCTGTCTGTATGTAAATTAACTTTTTTTTTTGTTTTATTTTTTATCCAGAGGCATCTCGGTTTTGGCAGTCTCATCAAAAAAGCATATTCTGCTTTAAATTACCCCCAGTTCTCCAAAATGCCTCCCACACCACGCTTAAAAATCATTTTTTCTTCTTCTGATTGGGAATTTCAGCAACACTTAAGTCTTAAAATAAATGGCTTGTTTGTGGTTGAATGCTTCCCCCACGCAACACCTTTTGTTATTAATACCTGCACATCTGTTTGTTTAATTATTTGATCTCCTGCATGAAACCAAAAGTCATAATTTTTCTAGAAGTTTGTGTGAGCTGATCAAAGAAAATCTTCTCATTTGGGGTCACAGCAGCTTTCATTCTTTCGCCTTTTGGGCAGCGGTCCAACGTCAGTCACTTATCATAAATAATCAGTTTCATCACGTTACTGTGGAGATCCAGCCAATTGCAGACGCACAGAGGGTAAATCTGGCCTTAACTCCAGGCTGAAAGTGGCCTTTCAAAACTAATTTGGGGATTTACAAAACGACAGACAGGCTCTCCTTGTATGCCGAGTTGCCTGCTCCTTGTTGTTGCTGGTTGGGTGTTTTTTTTTAATTGCCTAGTTAATATAATCTGACACACTTCTAATGGCCCGCTGGTGAGTTCAATAGGGTAGTCGTTTTCATCAGGTGCTGGTAATAGGGTAAAGGAGCTTGGTTTAAAACCTGTTAAAGATGCAGCAATCTTTTTTAAAGGCTCACTGTTAGCAGCTCTTCTGGAGCCTGTGCTGAAGGATATTAATGTCAGGAGTTGCTTTGCTACCAGAGGCTCAAGCTGAGTTCTGCATGCTCTTGTGTACATTTGGTAAGTAGGAAATTGCCAGCCCTTGTAACAAACCCTGGAGTGGGGCTTTGGGATGCAGAGTTTGCAGCTGAGTCTGGGGCAGAATAAACTGCACCCCAGGAGAAAACCCCCACTGAGTGTTGTAGAAACACCAAAAGGCTTAGTCTGTCAAGTCCCGGTCCCAATCTGAGAGCAGGGACAGATCTGTTCCTGGCTATAGCTCTTTGGGGAGAGGTTGTTCAGGGAAGAAAATCTCCATTTTTAGAGAGGGTGCAGGAGGTGAGAGAACCATTAGAAAGCCATCGGCTGTGTGTTTGGAAGGTCAGGTAGGAACTAACCAAGTGTACAGTGTCCTTCTGAGCCCGAGTATTGCGTCCTCTGCCATGACCATTTAAAGTGTTGAAATGTTTGCTGTTTCTCCTGATTGAGTATGATCTATTTAAACACTGCTGCAAAGAAATGAGCACTTTCACATTCCCTGGATGCCCCAGCAGCCACTCTTGGCTCTATTTCTCATCAAGGAGGAGCTTGTAATTATGGGGTGAAACGTATGAAGTCCCAGTGAAACGGAAGGTATTTTTAGGCAACAGTTTCTTGCTGAAATATGTTGCTTCTTCCAAAACAAACTGTGCTAGACCTGAGGAGGTTTCCCATTTGTGCACACTTTTAATTTCCTATTCTGCATTTTGCCTTAATTCATGTTGTGGTTTTGCTTAAGAAGTTTAAGAATTTGTTGAAATTTCTTCTGCTTGACAGTCCTGTTTTTGGAGTAAGAACCTGCAATAATTCTTCCTTGCCCCTTGCTGTGAACTTATCTTCTCACGTACCTGAAGGGAGGCAAACATAGCTAGCTGTCAGCCCTCCTTTGCCTTTGCAAATACAGATGGATCAAAGCTGTGGGTTAATTTGGTTTCAAAATATACACAGTTTGGATACAGGCTGGAACCTGAACTTTGAAGTACAAGCTCACTTCTAATTGCAAACCACTCCAGTTTTGTTGAGGTGATCAGTGTTATTTCATCAGATTCTTTTGATTTTCATGGTTTCTTGGCACACGCGTTAGTATCTGAACTACCGCGTCTGCTCTCTGGCCCGCGCCGTGCTTTTGTTACACAGTCCCTACTTTGTCTACCTAAGAGTCTTTGGTTGACATCACGAGCTAAGGGACCCATAGTATGAAGTGTGATGTGGAGTTTAGCCTCTGTATTTTCATTGCAGATGGACCACACATACTTAGTGCACATGAAGTTTTGCCCACATAACAACCTTGGGGGGGATAAAAAGTCAGGACTATAGCTTCCAAATGGTAAAAGGAGAGAGGACATTTAAACTGATTGTTTCATAAGTTTTTCTACACTGGTGTGAGTGTCTGCCTGCCACACACAGTCACCCCCCTGCCACGGCAACGGGCGTGCTGCAAAGAGCACCAAAGCAATTGCAAAAGTGATGTTTTCATTTTGTGGGGTGTCTGGGCTGTGGGGATTCCCTGAAGATGCTTGTGGGCACAGTGAGCTGTAGGACTGCCCCATCTGGTCTGGGACAGTCGAGGTCCAAGGACAAAGATACCAATTTTCCTTGGTATTGAGAGTGCATTGCTTTCCTCTTCTGTTTTGTATTGTGGCTGAGATGGGAAAGCCTTGCTTGTGCTCTCATATCACATTGCTATCCCTTTTATTTTCTTTGTGATCACCGCTGGAAATTTTGTCCGATTAGAAGAAACTTTTACCTCTATTAAGCCCCCGAATCTCCATCAAGCGTCTGATAGACTGGGCCCTAACGGCAGCCGCTTTACTTCTTTTCAGGCACCATCCATCAGGCTGACAGTGACTGCCGATGGGCCAGTCATATTGTCTATATTTCATACACAAACATCAGGCCTGCTGACAGCACTTTGCACACTCGGAAATTGCTTTTGCTGTGAGCTGAATTTCAACTACAGCTTTTTTGCTGGCTCCATCTCTCAGTGTTTATGACCCTCAGGAGCAGAGGAACTGCTGTGAATAGATAATGCTGAAAGCACTCTTGTAGCACAGAAGGTTTCATGTCTGAAGTATTTAATGTTTACAGCAAATTTGGTGTTTGTTAATTTGCATTTTTATTCTTTCCTTAAAGAACTGTCACCTTATTCTTCTGCTTGTCCTTTGTACAGATGTGTGGCAATTTGTGCTGAGGGGACAGTGCTGATGGGGTGGGGGGAGAGAGGAGAGGAGGTGTTAAGGGCTGGGAAGAAGGCTGGGTAGAGTTACAAAATGTTCCATGGCTTAGGCAGCAATTCTGAATAATGCTGCTTTGGAGGATGTGGAAGGAAAGGCTTCCAAGCAGCGTAGAGCTACCCCTTTGCTCTAAGTCGGAATAATTTTGATGGATAACCCATCATCAGCTTAAAAATCAAGTACATTAGCATATAGGAAAAAACCTGTAACCTGGAAGGAATCGTATCTGCTTGTCCCTTCCTCTTAGAGAGCAGACAAATTATTTCCATTACTGGAAAGGACAGGTCCCTGCTAATAATACACCTCTCCCAGCAGCTGAATTGTAGCTCTTGTTCATATAGAAATACTTCTGCTGGAGTGTAATCGTTATGTTTGTACATATATGTGGGTTTGCCCTTGGATTGGTACGCAAGGGACTGTGTGTTTGTGGGTAGGCCCGTGTCTTTACCTACACCACCGTGCACATTTTTACAGGAAGAAATGTGTTTGTGTTCACCTCTGTATTTGTTTCCAGCTATCCTTGAGAAAGTGTGTGTCTGGGAATCACTCAGAAACTGAAGGGCGAATGAGGAGGAAATAAAGATGGCTGTTTAGAAAGTTGTGCGGCAGTTTCAGATGAACTATGGAGGTCACATAGATTAACCTACCCCTACCAAATGTTCCCCAGGCAATCAGAGTGCTGTGGCTGGCCAGGCGGTTTTATAAGGACTGTAAAGAATGTACAGAGACATATCCCTGTAAAACCATCTCTTACCTGAAAGCTCAATGAGCCATCAAATTCAGGGAAAGAACAGCCATTTGGGGGGAAAATGTAATGTTAAGTGTCCCAAAATTAAACTCCAAGCTGGTATATTTTGATGTGCAGCCAGAGTAACCTGTGTTCAAGTAACATTAGAGAGAAATTGTCAGAGTAAAAATCCCATGTTAACAGAAAAAAAAAAAACCAAACCCTTAGATTTTTCCCCTGGTATCAGGAACAGCTTATTTTATGTGGTTGAAACAGAAAGATTTTTTGAAGTGTTATTTATCCTTTCAGTTGTCCTAATGCCTTTTGTTGGGATTTTTCCTTTGGTCATTTTTTCAGCTTGGAGAGAGATGGAGACTTGACTTAGTTGTTCTGCCTGCATATGTGCAGTAGATTTTATTGTTATGCTCCAGCTCAGTGATCTTCTGTTTGGGTTGCAAACTATAAAGGGTAACATTTAATCTCTGTGTTCTTTTTTGCCAGGCCTGACTGACATTTTGTTAGTGATTTTTGTTGGGTTTTTTTCCCCTACCCTTTTACACTTTGATTTTTAAATGGAAACTGAACACTGTGCCTCTAAGTTCCTGACAGGATTAAAGAATGACACTCCTATTTCAAAAATAATTTGACTATATGAAAACTGTGGGGCAAAACTGATTTTCAAGAGACAGTATTTTATTGATGATATATTGTATGACCTTTTGCATCCTTATTGCCGAGATATGGGAATAGAAGGAGTATTTCCTACACTGATTTAACCTGAGGTACAAATCATTAAATACAAAGTAAGGCTGGTTTCTTAAGTAAACAGCACCTTTTCAAATAACAGGTTATTTGGATGTTCCTGTTACAATAACTCTTGCGCTTCCATCCTGAAGCACAATGAAAGGAGTTGTGTTTAGGTCTGTGTAATCACAGGTTATTTGTAGTAGAGCAGTTCCCGGGAGCCCCTGCTCTGATCAGCATCCCACTGAATTTGTACTACTATGTGCTATGAGAAAGTGTCTTCCACAAAGGAGGCGGTGATTTATGAAGATTTGACAGACTGGCATTCTGCAGTCCCCATTATAGGAGTGAGACCTGAGAGGAACTGAATGACTTGTTGAAGGTCAAATGCAAAGCCCGTGTCAGAACTAAGAAATCAATGCACATATCATTTCATGATATGGAGGCTTCCTGCCCCTTCCGTTTCTGCTGGCTTGGGAACCGTGGAGGCAGGGCCTCCTGAAGCTAGTATTGTGGCAAGAGTATTATGAAACAACAGTCTTCAATGCATGATAAATGAGCACAGTGACTTGCAAACCAATCACAGAAATCCACAAAATATCAGGGCACTGGGAGTTATGCTCCCAGGTAGCTGACTCTGCATCCTTATCTCCAGTCGATTAGAACAGAGCCAAAATTATGCATTCATATTGGGATACTTCTTTATATCTCTACCCCAAAATGAAGGAAGCAAGGTTCACAGTGTAGAAAATAGCAAGGATGTGTAATAGCTTTCCTGAAAAACAGCTTTTTTTATCTCCTTTGCCCACATTCATTAGTGGTAGAAGCTGGACTCAACAATGAAGACTTCCTGTCTCCCCTAAATTAAGCACTTATCCAGAAGAAGTGGGAGAGAAAGAGATTAGTAGCCTCCCATCTCCATGTCATTTTTGCAGTTACAACCCCCACCTTTGCTCTACTTGAAAATGGTGTCTTAATGTAAAAAAGATTTCAGTTCGCTACCTGGAGTCTCTCTACCTAGGGCTTCAAAAGAAGTAAAAGCAGCAGCATAATGGACAGAAATTGAAAGTGTTGGTTGACTTTTTCCTAGCATCCTGTATGACCTTGGGCAAGTTGTTTTACCTCTGGGCTTCAGTTTGTCAAGCTGCAATGTGACACCAATAACTTTAAGTTAATTGGTGAAGTGTTTTAAACCTGCTGAAGATTAAAAGTGCCATAGGGAGCATAGGCATGTTGAACAGCAGCCAGTTATCTGTGATGCTTATTGAGACTTGTTCCATTGGGAACATGGCAGTGGTGATGTAGCACATGAAGCAGGAGATTAATAGATGAGGAATCTATTATGGGACCATGTCTATGATTTCACTACGGGAAATTTGGCAGTATTCCTGAGTTTTGTCTAGCTACAGCGTGAAGGAAGAGGAAGGATGCACAGGTATTCTACAATGTAAGTTATGATGGGCTTGACTAAGGAAGAGAAAGAATGCAACCACTTAACTCTTCCCTTTGATAAATCTGCACACAGCTGTTAGAATATAAACAGTTGTGAAGCAGTGAAATAAGTGCGTGATGATGTTTTTTATCAACCCCCTCATATAGAAATAGGTGAATTTTGGGAGTCATGGGGACTTCTAGAAGTGACTATCTACCATACTAGGCAGCACAATAGTCTAAGGCAATAAAATATCCTCCAGATCCCCTTTGATATAGAGGATGTCTGGCAGGTTCCACCTTGACAGGGAATCTCATTAGGTATTGCTGGAAGGAAGTGACATAGTCAAGAAGCTACTCAACCTCTCTGTTTCCTCTCTTATCATGTTAGCTATTGGGAAGCAATTTTCTGTTGTTGCTTTGTGATCCTTGGAGATGAGCTGATGATCACAGCCTTATTCTCTGAATAAGGAGAAAAAGGTTTGAGGGCTTTTTCCCTCTTTCCTCGTATTTGAAAACTATTTTCCCAGGCCCTCTTTTGATAATACCAGTATCTATAATATGTATCTGAAATATCAGGAAGTTCCACACAAGCTGAGTTCTGTTTAGGAACACCGGAACCTCGTGTCTCCCGTTCCCCTCCACACATGTATGTCTGCATACAATTAATCTTTAGCATTAAAAATAGTATATTAAATCTCCTGAGGAAAATTTCAGTGATCCTTTCAGGTCAGTCACTGCAACAATTCCATTTAAGTTCAGTAATTTCTAATCAGCTGAAATTGCTTAGCAAATACATGTGGGAAACTTTTTCCTGTAGATAAAACATAAGAATTTATTTCCATGTCAAAGGGTAAGTAAATTTTGCCACATGGTTACTAATCTTTCTATTTTCTTGATGATTCTACAATAAATGACAATAAGTTTGTTATGGAAGGGAGATCTAAAAGGTGTGTTATTCCCATGATTTATTCCCCTGGAGCATTCTTGATTATTGATACATTCCGTCAGTTAAGATTTACACCATTGATTAGTGTGATTTAGAGTGTCATGGCTTCACATTCTTCCAGCCTTTCTAGCAAAGCAAGCAATTTAAAGTCATTGCATGTGATACAAGATTTCAAAGCAGTAATTCAGCTGCAGTGTTATGTTTGATCCAGCATTTACTGCCTACCTACTATAACAACTGGCAGATTATAAACTTAGAGATTAAAATGATGAGAGCTTTAGAAATTCATATAACAATAATGAAGAAGTAGTGTGTGAATGCAGGTGATTTTTTTTTTTTTTTCCTCTGCAGTTTTCCTCAGCATGCTCAGGTATTTGGCAGGTATTGGGGTTGTTTGCAGATGTGTGCCCAATCCATGAAGTGCAGATCAGCTATCATACTCAATCAAGCCAGAGACAGTTCAGAGTGGGAGGGTTTATTCGTGTCTGTCTCCCAAATAATTTTATGCAATCTGAATATCTGCCTATCTGCAGTATATCTCTGCTCAAAGTGTGAAAGTGAACTGCATTTTTTTATTTCCTCCAAGCCTTGTAGTTATTTAGGTTATCACTGGATGTTGTATTGTCTAGGTCTTAACAGTGCCACAAATTATCACAGACAGAAACAAGGTACTGGAGTCTATGACTATGTCAAGCAGTCTTTAAATTTGTAACTATGCCCATGCTGTTCAGGAACTGGACTGGACCTCTCTGATATTGCCACTGGACTTAGATTTTCATAGCCCTGAATTTTCATAGTGGAAGTTGTTTAAAGGCTGTCTCAGCCAGAGCTATGCCTTGGCTTATCAGATACTACATTACAGCTGTTCCCAAAGAACTAAAATTTCCCCAGGTCCTTTCATGCAGCCTATCTGTAACATACCTGTTGACATGAAAACAGAAGTTTAAAAAAATGTAATTCATAAGAAAAGTCTAATTATTTGTGACATTTCATCCATCATGTCCTAAGCTTCTCCAGAGGAAAGGAGTAACATTTCATCTCCTTGACAGCAAACAACACACTGACGAACTGAAAAATGTTCTGCTATATTTCAAACTGCAGCATTTATGAGTAAAGAGCAAGTGCAAAATAAATAGCAAGAGTAAAGAGCAGAAACCCACATAAGTAGGGAGCAGAAGCTTGGAGAGCTTTCTAAAAGCTTTCTCTTGGGTTAAAAAACAAACCTATCCTTCAAAAATAACCAGAACGTCTCGGGGTAAGCAATCCGTTGGATGGAAACTATAGCAATATCACTCAGCCCAATCTGCATTGACTTCCTTAACCACTCCTGTGAGGAGATGCCTTGGGTAGGCATCACAGCATAGTGCAGTTCATGGAGAGCTACAGGATCCAACTTAAGACTGCTTGGAAACAGGGTTATAGGATATCCTCCTACTCCCCATCCCCAGAGCCTCAGGACAGCAAAAGGAGGGCTTATATGATCTAAAGGGAAGAGAATGAGAGCAAGACTGTGAACTGCCCTCCTAATTTTTTCTTTTTGAAGATGATACCTAAGCACCTGAAGCATTGCTGTTAGTCTTTATCAAAACTGACTTTGCTTCTGAATGCTCTCTCTGCGACACACCACGTTCAGAAATTCCCCACACTGGCATTCTCTCTCTCTCTCTCTCTTTACTGTTAGGCTTTGGTCAAGTTTTGGTGACCATCTGTTTCTGGGATGACCCATCTCTTTCTGCATGGCTCTTGTGGTCCTGCTTTCAGATCTAGATGCCCCTGCTCCAGACTGGCATGTCTCTCCCTCTTCAGCAAAAAGAGAATCTCTGTTAGTAACCCAGATTTCTACAGACATTTGGATATTTAATTCCCACTGTTTTGCTGGTTATTCAGAGATCTCACTTCTTTGAAACATGTTGTTTCCATCCATTGATGGAGTGTGAAGGTCATCTGTGATGGCATGCACATACAGCTCTTTAGCTGTTTTTCAGACCCTTATTGGTATCCTGTTAACAGACCTCATGGTCTCCAAACTTCATCCTTTAAACAAACATTTAAAGGAAAGTGCAACATCCCAAAGTAAGGTATCAATCAAATCTTCCATCTGGGAAGTCTAATGAAAAATAATAATGAGTTGGAGAATTTTGAAGTTGTTTGGATGTTATTTCTTTTCTGATCTCGTTTTAGAAGAAATCCTTACATGCAGAAGCTATAGCACAGTATTTCTCTTTTTAACTCTGAAAGGCTGTGATTGTTCTTTGAGGAAATGACAAGTTTATGCAGCCATTCCTAATCTTTCACAGGGTGGAGGCTCTTTCTTCCATTCTTTTTCTTCTTTTCCCTTTTCTGTTATGCACACACACAAAAACTCAGGAGTACATCATGAACCGAGCTGTATTTTCTGTTTATTGCCACCAGGTTAATAACAGTAATGGTGCGAGGAGAAAATGAAGTGTTATGTAAAATCCTGCATTGCAGATTTTGGTGCTGATGCAAAAAGCTCAATAAAGTGTAACACTTTAATCATGGAGATAAAAATCACACAGCAGCTTCACAGTCTTCCAAGATGCAGAGCCTTAAGACAAAATAAAAATGGGAGAGAAAGGGAAACCAACAATATTATTGAGTCCCAGAAAAGTTAGGGAAGAAAACAACCTACTTTCTTTTCTTATGATGCTTTTGTTCAGTCTTTGTATTCACAGGATAAACAACTGAAAATGTGTGTATATGAATTTCCTGGTATTAGAGAGAGCAAAATGCCACAGCCTTATACACAACTCAGTGACATTTACAGGAACCTGGAAACCTTTAAAAAACAAAGCAAACAACTCCTTCCCCACAAAAAAACCAAAAACAAGCTACCAAAAAACCCCCAAACCCAAACCCCCACCCCAGAGCCACCCCCTATCATGGTATGATGATATGTATTGTTTTTTCAAGTAGGCCAGCAGCCCAGCACAGTTTTAGCTATGGTGGTCTTGAGTACAAATTCAGCATGCTTAGGACAGAGGAGGACTCGGTTTTGGATGGTGCTTATACTCTGCAGTTCTTCACTGTTACTGAGCTTTGTGGCTCTGCTTCCCATGTGCAGTTTAAGATTATAGTCCTGTCAAATGACTGTATGTGAAGTTGTAGGTTTTTGGCTTGCGGGGTTATTTTGGGGGAGGGGGGAGGAGGAGGAAGAGTTATGTGCAGGAGTCCTCTCCTGTACAGGGAAATTTGTGGATAGAATGATATGGAGCACCGTGCTAAAAAGTTGGGACAACGCTAAGGACTGTATATCTTTGAGTTAGTCCAGTTGCTGTGAGGCACCTGATTGGAGTTGTGTGCCAAGTTTATTCTTCTTTGCAAAATGTTGCCAAAAAAGTTCCTTTCCCCACAACTTGGCTATGGGAAAGAATATAAGGATATTATTTGTTGGAACAAACACAAAAAATGTGGAAATACCTTCTTCAAGGCCAAGAAGAATGCCTTGGGTAACTCAGGAAAGTGTCACATAGCTTTGCTCCTAGTGTCTGGAAACAGAGTAGCTGAATACCAAAGAATTATAGAATGGTTTGGGCTGGAAGGGACCTTAAAGATCATCTGGTTCCACCCCCCCTGCCATGGCCAGGGACACCTTCCACTAAACCAGGTTGCTCAAAGCCCCGTCCAACCTGGCCCTGAACATTTCTGGGGATGGGGCATCCACAACTTTTCTGGGCAACCTATTCCAGTGCCTCACCACCCTCATAGTGAAGAATTTCTTCCTTATATCTAACATAGATAATATACCTTAGATAGAAATTATAATTATCTAATATAATATATAATAACATATTATAATATACAATTACAAACAAATTATTATATATATATATATAATCTATATAGGGAATATCTGTTACAGAGCCCAGTGACCATCCAGCCACCTCAAAAGATGTTTCTTCACACCAGGGTGGCGCAGTGCCAACAGAGACGCCATTCCAGAGAAGTTACGTATTCAGCATGAAATGTAATTTGGTTTTAGCTAGTGCCTGACCATTTGGGGATCGGTTGCCGTTACTTGGAGGAGCACAGCAGCCTGCTGAGCTGAGTTGTCTCATATTCTGACAAGCAGAAGGAAAGGGGCAGTACCCTAGCTTTATTGTGGGGTTTCCATCGGCCCCGTGCTCACATATTTGCAGTCGGTTAGCACTGCCTGTTTCAATGTATTGCATAGTTATTCCCTTGCATAAGATACAAGGTTAATTCAAGGGCATGCTAAACCTTGCTGGGGCTTGAAGGTAACCCAGAAAGTTTAATGTTTCCACCAGCTGTGATAACCATGTGCCTAAGTTTGGGACCGCTGATTGAAAAACTCTTATAGAGACAGAATCAGGCATACGTATTAGTGGGTTTTGGTATCTGATAAGCTCTGTCATCACTGCTTACCCATGATATGCCCATCATAAAGAGTGCCTGATTACATGGCCGGCTTAATCCATATAGCATGAAAGCTGAAATTTTAGATTACTTTATGTCCTCTTGTCCAGCTAAGTTCACTTGCATGAAATTAACAGATGTCAGATTTGGATGTGGGCATGGATGCCATAAAAATGTGTGTAAATAAGCCAACCCTTGTTAGTATTGCTAGAATGGGTCATGGTAAGAGATGGCAAGGGAATGTTTTGCAGGACCCTGTAATAGTTTCTTGGTGGATTTTTGGGAGAGCTGAGGATGAATCAAGCTGACATCGCTTTGGAAGCTAAATCTTATCCTAAGGGTTATCTGAAGTAAAAACCTGCTTTCTTGCTGAGATATGTCTGTGTCCGTGAACCACATCTGTTTTCCTGTGGTGTGTTAAAACATTCATTAACCCCTGATGCAGCTGTAGTAATGGCATAGTGATCTCAGAATTATCTTAATGTTATACTTCATATTTGGGCTAAAGGACCAGGTAGCCTTTAATTACCTGCATGTCTTGAAAGACAGCACATCTGGTAGCCTTGCACTCATCCATAAAATTTAAGGGACAGTGGTTCTGGGAAACCCACCACATCACGCCTTGTTTGCTTTTGAAGATTGCAGGCAACTGGATCAATTTGAAGAGCTGCCTTTTAAGGACAGAAAGAAAGAAAAACAAGGTGCTGTGGGTGATGAGAAACAAAACCCCTGTGCAGGCTGTGCTTTGCAGGGCAGGCCTTTGCCCAGGTGGGGGGTTCATCTGGAGTCTCTGCTTACATGCCTGGGTGTCCTCCCAGCGGAAGCCAAGGAGCATTGGGAGGAAACCACCCACCTTGGCTTCACACACTAGATCTGTGACTGGAGCGGGGCAGAGGCCTACAGAGAGTACCACAGAGAACAGCTGGCCCACAAGAATGCACACATCTGTAGAGACCTGAGTTTGGGAAAGGAGGCATTGATCATCTATCTCTTGAGCAGACTCCTCAGACCCATGTTGAATACTACCACACGGGTAGTAACCAAGTCTCAGTGCTCCAGATGCTCCTGGTTATCTGAGAAGAAAGCTGAGACACAGGTGGTTCATATGTTGTTATGGCTGTCCTGCTGGCTCAGTTAAAACCATTTTTATCTCAGGATAAGTCTTAAATTCAGAATCAATTCCTTGAGATATTCCCATTCTCTTGTATTTTTCCTTTCCTTTGTCTCCACCACTGCACACGGTAATTCTGTATGAATCGCACAATTCCTTGGGTGGGGGCATGTGGAAACAAAGGGTCAGTCCACAATGGGGCTGTGACACCTTCTGAATGAAAGGGCTGGCAGTGGGAGTGAATGCATTGGAATTAATTAATGCAGGTAATGCTTTTAAGTTGGGAAGTGCTAGAAACACTAGCACCCTTTGGTGCAGAAACGAGAGATTCTTTTGCTGTTTGTGAGCATGGCAAAAAGGAAAACTTGCCAAAGACAGAGGGACCAGTGTGATGATCGGTGAACGTCAGAATAAAATTACTGATAATAATGCAGTGATTGGGATAGCTTCTAGTCCTGAGAGACTAAAACACTGTTTGCAACTTTAAAAAGAGTGAGTCAGTGATTTCCTAGGGCCGGGTACATAGCGATAACGCTCTAACCTCCCAGGCATTTAGGTTTTCTGTGTGTGTGTGTGTGTGTGTGTGTGTGCCTTTTCCAAACATTTATTACTATTTCCTCTGCTTTAAAATACAGCCAGAATATTTTTACTGGTGGTGGTGATTGTGGTGTTGGGGTTTTTTTGTATGGGTTTCACTCAATATAACATGAGAGACAGGCAAAAACAATCAACATAAAACCCTACAAAGTGCTGGCTGGATCTGTCGCTAACCCTTGTTTTAAAAATTATGACGCTCCTTTTTGTCTGTGTCCTTTTAACACTATGGATCAGCTCTGTGTCAGAAAAAGCCAGAGAAGGGCAGTCCAGCCCAGAATTGTATGAGTTGCTATGGTACATCATTTTTTACTCCTGGTGTCCTCTAGTGAGACAAAATGGTTAAAAGACTTGCTACACGTTTCCATGGACTAGGGTGGCATTCTCTGAGCCTGTTGCTTGCAAGTGTACTTGTTCGATAGACTCCCTGGTTAGTCAGTACTCATTTTCCTTGCCAGGAAGAAAATAAGAGGAAAAAAAAAAAAAAAAGAGGGGGAAAAAAAAAAAAAAGGTGATTGATGGCAAGCTTTAAGGGTCATCACAGTATTTGCTTCCACTTCCAGTCTTTTACAATGGCTTTAATACTGTGCAATTATGGACTTGTTGTAAGTCCTCTCATTTTCTCTTACAAGCAGACCACCTCACATTTTAAACATCTGCAGTATTCCAGCAATGAGACCAGGGCTATTGTAGCACTGAAATCTCTAAAATTGTAGTGATTTCCAGTTGGATAGTGATCCACTGTACATCTGGAAATGTAGGTGTTGCCCTCAGGGAGCTGCATTTGGCATAATTTCTTGCTTGGGAAGAGGACACAATGAGATCACAGCTTCTCCTGGTCTCAGCTGTTGAGCAAATCCCCGTCAGGCCTAATAGCCAGTGCTCTTTTCCCCTTGATCAGCTGGGCTTTGGTCATTGCTGAGCTGAACATTGTTCACTAAATGAATAGCTCCCAGAATGCAAACTTCACCTGTTATCCTTCCATTTAGGAAAATTGAGAGTTTTTAGTCTTTTGTACTCTGTATTCAAGAGATGAGAGGAAAAAAACCCCACCTAAATGCCTCCATTTAAATGTAAATTTTGACTTTTCACGTCTGACAAAGTAGGATGTTTGTTTTTATAAACAACATATATATATAAATAAAAGCCATTGAATTGAAAGAACAAAACCCCTCTCTTGTTGATATTGATATATTTTCCACATAGTAATCTTTGCTCTCATCATGTTGCGTATTTTTCTGTTTCTTTTTACTTTAAAACTAATTTTGCTGTGAGAACAAGAACAGGAGATCGTTAGGAGGAAATACTCTGGTGCTGGCTTGTGCAGAGAAAACATGCCATCTGCCTAATGTGTTTCATCTTGTGTCAGTCTAAGATGTGTTGTTTGGGTTTAACATGCCAGTCACTAGCCTAGAAAGAGTGCAGGCACAGCTCTGACACATATCCTGGCTAGGGCTCCAAATCCTTCCTGCTTTTCAGAGACTACGCTCGCTATGAAATAGGCCACAAGATTTTGGGCAGAAGGTACAGATCTCATCACCTGCTGTGGTCTTGCATTAGAGTCCGAGAGGCATTTGTGCAAGGAACTGAAGTGGTTTGGGATATATTTTTGGTCTTCACCATATCGCACTGTTAAGAAGCAAAAGCAAAGACCCAGCCTGAAAGTGAGCTATTTCAAAGAGGCCTGGCTGGTGGTTGAGGATGTGGTGGTGTCTCCCCAGTGGCAGCCACACAGTACAAGCTTCACCCTTCTCTGCTGTGTTAGGGAAGAGCTGGAGAAGCCATTTGGCACAGCATCATGCAAAGACATGCCCTCAAGTCCTGAAAGCAGAACAGTCATGTAATGGAGCCCTCCTTGCTCTGAACTGGCAGGTCTCTACTGTCTGTCTGTCTGGAGGTGGGACAGGGTGCACCCAGCGTCTGTCCCTGCTCCACTGTGCAGTGTGGACTCGGCGGCCTGCAGGGACAGGGCATGTTTTGGGGCTCAGCACTGCGGTCAGGACCCATTGGTGGCCAGGTTTTAGCAATGGGTCCTTCTTCTTCAGCTGTTTCCCCTTTCAGCCATAGAAGTCTTGTCTGATAAATGGATGGTGCATGTCTCAGCTGGGTAAATGTAGCTGATCATATTTTGTAACACCATGTGTAATAAAGACTTTAGCTTATTTTTTTATTAAGAAAAGAAGTTGGCAGACAGCTTTAGATGTCTGCCTAAGGACAAAACAAACTGAGTTTTGTAGATAGCTCCTTTTTTTCCTTAATAAATAAATAAATGGAAAGATTTTTATGTTGATAATAAAAATAACTAATGCAGAGCTTTTTCCACTACTGCCTGGAGACATGGACAGATGTGGGATTTTGAAGGGATAAAGAATTGAAATCTGTTGGCAGGTAGTTGCTATAAAAATGACTATCCTTCTTGCCTCTTATTACAGACCAACATGCAACAAACGAAGTCTCTGAGAAAGCTAATGATGACAGGATCAGGTTCCAACCATCAGAGATAGCAGAAACCTCCTCCCTTCAGAGAAATCTGAAGTTAAAGGGAAGTTGTTGGGAAAGCTGGGAACTTTATTAAAGTATACTCCCGGACTTTCTCCGACTCGCTGTGTGGTGTGTGGGAGTGTGGAGGGGAGGAAACTGCCAGGAAAACTATGAAGAAGCAGAGTGAGTTCACCAGAAGTTTGGTTTGCCCATGAGTTTTCTGCCGAAGTTTTGTGTGGTCACTTTCCGCCTCCAGAGAACTTTCACTACACTGCGGTTGGGTGCAGTTCATTTCTGTCTTGCTGTGTGGTCTGTTGTTGGAATAAGAGGGTAAACCTTGTTTTCTCACTTTTACCCTTCTGATTCTCTCCCCCATTCCACTGGGGAGGGGGGAGTCAGCGAGTGGCTGTGTGGGGCTGAGCTGCCTACCAGGGTTAAATCACAACGGTATTGCTTCACAGTGCATTCATATTGTAGGGCCAATCTCCTGAAGCAGTCAGTAACACATGTCATGGAATTGGCCAGTCACTCCAGTGTTTGGTGACTCAACCCGAAAACAGCATGTGGACCATCAGTGTTGCTACAGCGTTTAGGAGAGCAAAGATGAAACCTTGCTCTGGTATACCTACAATTCAGAGCAAATTGTCTTGCTGTCTGTTATAGACAGCTGTAACAGTTACAGAGGAGAAGGATGACAAGAAGGTTAAAATATATTTTTGTATTTAAAGGTGCATTTTTGCACACAAATGCTTATAAAGGTGTATATATGCCTACGTAGAAGAAAAAGCTGACAAAAACTACCTAAATCTCTAAGGCAATCATTGGCAGTGTGGGTCAACTGCTGCTGTCTAGGGTGGGAAATATCCTTCTTTAGGGTCTTACTATCCTTTGTTTAGTTATGTCCTCATGAATCCACTTGAGATTGTCACTCTGATTATTTCTTGTACTACCTTTCTGAATCTTGAGTCCCTGATGTTCTGCAAGACCTGACTATCTTTCTGTAGGAAAGGTAAAAAAAAAAGAAAGTGTTCCCCAATATGTGCTTGGAGGGGATACATTGTCTCTGAGATCTTGTGATTTTACTTATAGACACAGTTAGCTGCCCTGCTCTTTGGTCTGACAGACAGAACACAAGGTGATATTGCCTGCAGCAGAATGTTTACCTATTGGCCAGTGTGGGTAGGGGAATAGTGGAGGAAAAAAAGTTTCAGATACAACTGATGGTGATAAGTGCCTCGCAAAAGGCATGATATGTTGTGCTTTCAGTTGTAAAAGCAGATCCTTCCAAAATGACCATTACATTTTAGCTTTTATAGCAGTGTACAGATAATAAATATTGCTAGATGTATAGCACAGAGAAAACATTCCACAGTTTTGGTGCAAAATGCTGTGCTGATCTGTCCCTGAGTAGGTCAAACCCAAGAAAACCTGTTCTTCCAGTTGCGGATGAATCTTGGGTCAACAAGAGAACATCAGGGATGATTATTTTTTTTTAATTATTTTTATTTGTTAGCATGCTGTTTCTCCCCTCAGTAGCTATGTCTGATGTATAGTCCCTAATCTCTTTCAGTGTCCTTGTGTTCCTGTTTATCGGCTTTCACTTTTATCTCTCACTTGAATGTGCTTGTTGCTTGCACCGAGTACAAGGAAAGAAAAGAAAGACACAACTTGCAGAGATGCAGAATAAGACTAATGACCATGGATGACTTCTGCTTGTGGTGAGGCTGTGCCAGGACGATGAAGCGAGTTGTTTTGCTTTTCAGCTGTCAATCACCAGTAAAGCACATGCACAATGTCCATCCACAGCCTTCCTGTCTTCCCTAGCAAGTTGATGGCCACGTAGCCCTTGAATGACACATTTCGTGTTGTCTCCTTCCACCTGACTGGGCAGGTTTGCAGTTTGCATGGAGGTGTGTTTCTTTCTTTCTTTCTTATCCACATAGGTCTATGTAAAATAAGAACAACCACTACAGGTCCTCTCATAGGTCCAACTGATTGGATTTTCTGGCTATGTTGTTAGTAGGCAGAAAAAGACACTCAGGGGGGCTGTATAAGAAATTTTACATGTGTAAAACGAATCTTCACCTCTGCTGTCTAGCTTGTAGTTATCATTGGATTAGGGGCTTCTTGAGCTGAAAGCTTTATATAGAGCAGGACCTACCTTACAGTAATTTCTCTAATCTCTTTTTAAAGTAGACAGTTTAAACTGTAGAAATATGCATACTTTTCACCACCATTCAACACCTTAACCTTTTAGGAACTACAAAAGTCTCATTCTGCAGCAGAGATTAAGGTCTAATTGGAAAATAAGAATAGTGATGCTACATCAAACCCAAAGTCTATTTGGCTCAGTACACAATGACCTACTGCAGATGCTAAAGGATAGACTAAGAAGAGGGCAAAGCTTCTGGCAATGTGTAATTTGGGGATTTTCTGATCAAGAAATTGTGTCCACTGCTTTGTGTGTAATAACATAATGGAATCTTTGTCTTTGAATTTATCTAATTGCTTTGAATTCACCTGTGCTTTGGCCAAAATCTGGTGGCAGTGAGTTCTGCAGTATAAGCTAATTTAAAAAGCACTTCATTTTGTTTGCCTTGAGTCTTTTGCCTGGTGACTTTATATTCTGCCAGCTGTTACTTATTTAGTAAGAAATAATGAATAATGCCATATAATATTTGAGAGACTAGAGAAACTGATTGTTACAGAGTTTGATTTGACTATGTGCAATTTGTCCAACTGGAATAGTTCCTAGGAAATTAAGGGACAGGGAGTCGTAACTCCTAGCCATTGTTTTTGAGTCTACCACTCTTTGCCTTTTTAATTAGATGAGAGGCAGGCAACATCTTTGGGCCTTGTTTATGTACTTGCAAAGACAAGACTGCGTACCTTGGTTAGAAGGTTCTGCAGAGGTATAATTAAAAGTTATTGGTGAAACACAAAACTATTAATACCACTATGAAGTGAATAGTTGAACAGGAAATCTTGAGCTTAATATAGTTTCAGGTGTATAAGCAGCAATTAATGATGCCTGAAGACATTAAATGACTTGTGTATGGTTACACAGCAAGCAAGTGGCTGCCTAAGGAACAGTACCAAGGAGTGCTAAGAGCCTCAGTATAGCTACTGGGACCATTTCAGCGGAGCAAACGTTCAGAACCAGACCAGAGCCAAATTGAATTATACAGTGAAAACATGGTCAATTAGGATTTCTGTTTTGTAACCCAATTTTCTTGCTTTAATTATCAGAATAAAGAACGGTTACTGCCTCAGCTTCATTCTCACCTTCTCCCCCCCTTTTTTTTTGAGTAGGGTTCCTTCCCTCTCCCAAAAGCTGTTGACCTTTCACCACAATTCTCCCTTCTCTTTTCTGAAAAGCCCTCTTTCTGTAGAGCCAATGCTGTTCAGCAGTAGACAAGTAAGCAAGGCAGGATTTACAGAGCTTGTTCTGCAGGGCATGTGATGGGGATGTGCAAGTGAGGTCTGAGATGGGCAGATCCAAGTGAGATCAGCAAAATTTAGGGTGAGGTAATGCCCAAGATCCATTTCAATCCCAATGCTCTATTCTAATTAATCAGGCAGCTAAAGACTTCAGAGCTTACGAAGGTCAAAACCCACGTTGCTGAGTGTATGTGCATGTTTGCTCCTACATGAGGGAGACAGAAAGGGTAAGGCACAACAATGACTGTCCTTGTTCAGAGTCACCCCTCTGGTTGTGGCTTGGGGTCAGGCCCAAAATCCATAAGAGTGTATTTCCCAGTTCCTATTCATTCAGGGTAAAAATTATACAAGAATTGTCCATGCAGCTGACCCAAAAGACTTGTCAAAACTTGATCTGGGTCTTAACATTATCTCTTTGCCCCCTCTCTAATTTAATATGCATTTGAACAGAAGTGGCTTCTTGATAGAGCCTTTCACCTCCAGGTCACCCTTTCAAATCCAATTCAGGCCTGTCGTGACCAAATGTTACTACCATCTGACGGCTCTTCTGTGTCCTGTGTGAATTGTTGGCTTCAGTCCAGTAGCTGGTGGACAGGTGCCTGAATTGCACAAACTGCCAGAGCTGACACTAACTGGATGTCTCTGCAGAGGGGTCAAAGAGTGAATCAGCCTGGCAGATGAATTAATACTTGTACGCACTGTGATGCTTTATATCTTCAAAGTGCTTTACAAACGTCAGCTAATCCTCAGGAGGTGTTGTTATCTGCACTGGCAGGTGAGAGAAGCAAGCAGATAAAGAATCAGAAGCAGAATATGCATGTTGCTGACCTCCTGCTCTGAGGCCCGCAACTATGAGTTTAGCTCCTTTCAGGGCTACTGATGGGCACACCAGAGCAGGGTTCAAGCTCATTGAAGGGGTTCCCATGTTCTTCTATGGATAAAAGCATCCCTTACTTTTTAAGATAGGTGGGAAAGCAGTGTTGATGAACACACCATCCTTTTGCTGTATGAATCCATGGAACCAACAGAAGTGTACTCTCTATCCTCTTTGAGGCGCTAATGAGTCTGTCAGATTATGCCTATCATTAAGACACATTATTATTTAGAGTGAGAACTTCCCATGTAACCGGATCGGTTGGAGTGGTTTATTCCAAAAGACAACAGCTCTTGGAATGTCATTGAATCAATCTGAAAAAAATGCATGAAGTGTTATGAAGAACTGCTAGAAGGTCATGCAGAGTTAGTGGTACATCAGTGTTTGCAAACTGCTTCTGCAGGGACACTTAAAAGATATTGTCAGGTTGTGTAAAGGTGTCTACAGGAATAAGGAGAAATTGGCTTTTGTGCTTCATATCAGTGAGAATAAGAGTGATTCTAAACTGGCATTTTCCCTTCTCTGGAAGCAAGACGAGGAAACTTTTTTTTAAGGTTTTTAACCTTTAGAAGGTTTTTAAAAATAGTAAACCACTTTTCTACTATTAATTTCTTATATAAATAATTGCTGCTGTTGCCATGGTGTTTACAAAGGTGAATGGAGCAGGTGGCCCATGAGACGACGAATGGAAGGAGAAAGATGTTGTCCCTATGGTTACAAAGGGGTAGTGGCGTTTCTCTGAAATAGCACCTCTAATAAGGTGAGGCTTACATCATGTGCAAAACTGGAGATGACACTGCCAGAGAATGTAAAGAACGGCAGAGGAAAATGTTCTTGGAATTATTTGACTTATTTTTGTTGCTATGAGGGTTTATTTTGGTGAAAAAATCTGGGGAGAAGTTAGATGTTACAAAAGTGATTTGGGTAAAATTCATCTTACCAGGCATCCAAATCCAAGTATTTCAAGGGAAGCTTGAAAACGTGAACCATACCCAGATATGATGAATCCCACCTCATGGTCCCTTGTGCAGGCAGGAGGAGAGAATTGTGCATCCCTAAAGAGCGATTCAAGGCACTGGGCAGAGCTCCCCAGAGCTGGAAGGGCCAGGACCAGTGCTTTCTAGCTGAATGTAGACTGCTGAACATGCGATGCTGAATGGTCAGTTTTCCTTTATTTTGCTTATTAGCACATTGTGCTTGTGTTTTCTGGTGTTACCACTGCAGGTCTTGCCAAAATAACTAAGTGTGGGGTGCAGTGTGTATGTAAAAATGGATATATTTGAGACCTATGCAGAATTTTCTTTCAAGAGATTCTGGACCTGAGGAAGCATGAAAAACCTGGTCTTTTGGGAATTTTTGAATCTTTTCTGAACCAAAAGGGCAAACTCTTATGCTGTGCCAACTGTTGTATGTCCATTTGCTTCAAACAGTGGCTTAGCAGTAAGCGTGCAAAGTCTGCCTGGAGGCTGTTATGTTCGCTACCACTAGTGACAAGCCATGGTTTTAGCGACTTGTACAAAACATTGCAAGGAGTTTATCCCTTCCCCTGTATGAAATACTGGACGCGCTCTCTCCAAACCAATTGCTATGCCCAAGAATTAATAAAATCCATATTGAAGTGACAGCTGGTGGACAGAGCTGGCTTCTTCCTGCATCACTTGTCTCTCTAGTGGCTCATGTTCTGGGCTCAATGCACATTTATCCTTTTATTACAGCATTTATTGATTTTTATTTAGTTATTTATTTTTTAAATCTGTTTCCTCAAGAATCATAATTATACTGTTCAAAATCTAACTCTGGTCATATCAGCTTCAGCTATTAACATCATTCTTTCCTTTTTCTCTTTAATTACTGACCTTCCAAAGGCATTCAGCTAATGAAATAGAAGTGCACACAAGTGAGAATATATTTTCTCAAAACTTTACATGGCATCATGAACCATTCTCCAGTATCTGTGCTACTTTGACTACTCCATATCTTGACAATGTATATAGGCTCTTCTTCTTTATCCATGATTTCTTTTATTTTTCCCCTCCCTAATTTACATGTATATTTCTCAAGCTGCCAGAAACTTTAGACTGCCTCAGGAGAACAGTGGAAAGTGTGTGTCACAAAGGCAGGGATTCAAATGAACTTTAGAGCAGAAATTCATTTGCTTATTTATTTATTCTGTTTTTATGTGGTAAGTGGCAAGAAGAGGCAAAGACCATTCTTTTCAAGGGAGACAATGTTAACAGTTGTTTTCTAGGAAGCGGGGTTCAATCATTGTTTCTGTCAGTCTAGTGAGTTATTTCTGTTTTGACACACAGAGAAAAGAAAAACCAAGACTGCCTTTGTTTTCTCCAACTCTGTAAGCTGGGTCATCCAGGTAATTACAGCTTTGCTTAAGAAAGAGAGTGTGAGAGAGAAAATCTCTGCTGCTGCTTGTAAGCACAAAGAAAAGACACTTGAGGGAATTAAATTGCATGATGATTTTTATAAGGCATCTGAATCATTTTGCATTCCACCTCTAAAGCAGAAAATGATGAGTTTAATATCATATTGTAGGATGTAACTTGTAAGTCTCTCGGAAGGCAGCTATGGCATCCAGAGATGTTTGAGCCTGGTTATTAATTTTTTCCTGCTTAAAGGCTGAAGCAAACGTGACTATGAGACTTTGAGCCAACTCTAAATTTATTCCCATTCTTACCTGTAGATGCTACAGCATTAGACACCATAACTGGGGTGGGTTCTGCTGTGCAGATACTGACAGATACCCCTGTGGTTCCCCAGCAGATAGGATTGGTTTGTGTGTTAAGTGTGTTTGTACGTGCTCATGTAAATGCACACATACATTTATTAACTTCATTCTCCCATTACAATTCTCCCTATCTCAAAGAGAAACAATTTCAGAAGGTCAGCTCTCTGCTGATTTTTTCTGAAATTCCCATCAGTAAGTGACATTATATATTTAATAAAATGTTAATTCTGTGATCCTGCCTAAATTGCAGGAGATCAGTAATTATGTCAAGATCTTCCAGAGAACCTCAACTGAAATATGAAACTTTATTCCCTAGCTTAAATTTGTAGTGTGGCAATGGGTGAAACAGTTCCTACAGGTAAAGTACTTACGAATATGTATGACTCTGAAGAGAGAGAAGAAATATCATTATCATTCAGGAACTTATCTTCACTCTTTTGTGAAACTTGTCTGCAAGAAAATTGTCTACTACTTGGGGCACAAGGTGGCAAACTTTGAGTTTAATGTCCCAGTGACTGGGCTGCTATTGTCCATACTAAGGCCACATCTTTGTGTCTGTCAATAAAGTGAATTTTTCCGTTAGGAACTCATGTGTTATATTAACAATGCACTGAATTATTTTCTTCTGTAATGGAGAATGTTCAAGATGTTTCCCTTTGATAAAATAATGAATGTGATAAGAAGAAAAGAAATGTGAAACACTGTTCTGCTCACAGGCAGCAGTGCCTGAGAGTAGTACATCTACCTGGCAATTACTCTAGCAGTGTTCAACAACTTACTGAATAGGACAGACAATTGCAAATTTGGACTATATTTAGTAGGCAGGAATATGTGAAATAGAGTTTTTTATATGTTCAGTAGGAGCGTAAGGAACAAAGACCAGAAAAACCAGTTGAATAGTTATTGTGGGCTGACCGAGGAAATTACTTTTGAAATACGTTGTCATGAATGACTGGATAAATGTTTTTAAACACTTGTCTGGGTGATGAGCTATCTGTTGAATGTCGTGGCTTCCAAATAAGTGATCTGGAAGCTTAATCTTCAGCTGAAGGTGATGTCTGTGAAGGACACTGTTCCCTCACAAATAACCATTGTAGCCAGACTATTTGAAAATGGTTTTGATGATCAAGAAGGATCTTCACAGAAATTTCAGCACCCCAAGAGATTCTCTAAAATTCTCTGGAACACTTTTATCAGCAATTTTTTTAGTGAGAATCCTAGGAGAGTTTAGAAAATATTCTCTAGTGGTACTGTGTTAGACTGGATGACTTGATCAACTGAATACTAAGCTGAGGCTCAGGTCACCTGTGTTCTGCCGGTGAAATTCTTGCTGGATAGCCTATGGAAAGTTACCTTAGTAATCCGTACCTCTGTGTCCCTGTTTGTAGACACCTTCTTTTGGAAACAATCTGATAACTATGGATGAATAAATATAGTATGACACAGCACAAATAATACAGTTTAGGTCAGTGCCTTTATTTGTGTTAAGACACAAATGGTACTAGTCTATTGTTATATATCTCACTGTGCTTCTCAAACGCTTTATATTAGTTAATATGTCCCTATAAAGAATTCTGTCTTGTTGTTCTAAAATAGGTATCACTTAGGTCACTGACTTCTATGTGAAGGACATTCATGCTTTACAAATATCCAGTTTAACTAGATTATCTCCTCACTTCATCATCAAATCACTCTTTTGAGACTCTACAACATGTTCTGTTTTATGGTGATATGCCAGTGTGCATCTGATCTCATCAAATTCTGTTTCTGATGGGGAAATTATCTTATGAAACATAATATTACTCAATCTTGGTTTTAATTTCTGTATGCTTGGAGAGGAAGAAAATCGTATGTGGTATTTCATCCTGTCAATGCTAATCTTCCTCCTCAGTGCTATATCTCCGAATAGCAGATGTGTGCTTTATTGCAGTGTTGGTCCTCTATAGCACAGCATAATGTTTTGGCAGGAGCAAACAATTTATTGTATTAGAGTCAAATACAATCAAATGTTCCTTTTCCTATGAAGCATGGTCAGATATTGATATTGCATTAGCTAACATTTTAACATAGGAGAGGCTTAATAAGATACAGTATTACTCTCTCTAGGCTGTTTAATTAAACTAAAGAGTCACTGTGTATTGTACTTTGGTTTTCTGCCAAGGGAAAGTAAATCTGTATCATATTAGTTTCACATACCAAATTATGTTTTCCCCCCATCAGAGACTCTCTAGAAGAGCTGACACTGCTGTCACATGAACTGCATAATACAAACTGTGTTTGTATTACATTGGCCTGTCTTGTAGCTCAGTATTCTCCAGTAGCCTGAGCAAGCTTTGTGTGCAGACAAGACACGTGGCTGGAGAGCTACACTTTGTATTTTACTGGCCAGGGTCCCTATTTGCTGCCGAGAGGTACAGGGCTAAGCATCGTAATCCCTGTCCTGCTAACAGAGCTCTTCTCCATCCCCCTGTTGGGGGCAAGGACATCTGAAGTGTAACCTTCTGGTCACAAGGAAGGTTCTTGCTGGCCCCATGGTGGCCAGGTGGCAGGGGTGGGTTTGTCACTGGCTAATCACAGAGCACCATTTGTTCAGGACCAGAAGTTGCAAGAGTTTGAGGAAACTCTGGGTAATCCAGTGGCATCTGCTCTAGTAGCACGTTTTAGTACCAGATGTGGCCTTCTCACTGCTGTCAATGTCACTGTATATGATCACCTTGATCATTCATTCTTTGCCACTGGTGGCAGGGGAGGTAGTATCACTTATATAGGTGTGAGGAAAAAGATGTGTCCCTGCACTGGAGACTTGAGCAGCGCTTTCTTACGAAGCCTCCTGACAATGAATTGCCAATCCAGGAAGGGTATGGGGAGAGCAGGCAATTCTATGTTAGGGGGTCATGGTGTTTTCTTTTGAAGCAAAAGCTGATGCAGAGTCACGTGGGAAGCTACAAGTGGAGAGACATTCAAGGCACTTGCTTTTGGGAGCTGTTCCATTGAATTAGTACTACAAAGCAGAGTAAGACAAAAAAAAATTGCAGTATTTCTCCTTAGAAATGAAAATAAACTGCCCAGGAAATACTGAAGTCTTTTTTACACAGTTTTGATCCTGTCTTTTCTGGCAGCTGGGTACATCTGCATATTGCAATGCAGAACTGTGCAGAGATGGCAAAGCTATGCCCAAACAATCATGCTCTAGAACTGCCAGGTGCATATTTTTATCATTGCCATTAAACCCTGTATCAAAGTGAAGGATGATGATTTGGCTCTATTTTGCGCAGTGACCTGTGCTGCATAAATGCTCCAGCCTTCTCAGAACAGGTAAAGAAATGTCTGTCATGGTCCTGTGTTGCATCTCACATGCACCTGCAGAGAGGCATGAATGGTTGGACACACCAAAGCAATGTCTTCAACAAGGCTCTCTGATGCTGGCACCATGGTCAGACCCAAGGATGGCAGTGTTGGAATTATGGGAGGCTTCACCTACGTAACACAGTTATGATTATCTCATGCTGAACGTTTTTCGTTGTTGTTGTTTTCCCTCAACAGAAGATTAACCTGGAGTTCTATATTGACATCCATGCCCACTCCACCATGATGAATGGTTTCATGTATGGGAACATCTTTGAAGACGAGGAAAGATTTCAGCGACAGGCTGTTTTTCCCAAGCTACTTTGTCAGAATGCCGAAGACTTCTCTTACGTAAGTAATGTTTCTCTTAATTAATTTTTCCTAATTTATTTTTAATGATAATATCTGGCTTAATTGGATTGTGTGAATTTTATTTTAATATGAATAGAAGGCTACTTAAAATTTTTTGTCATTATTAGCTACGATCTTCCCTCTTATATTTACCTTATCCAAAAGTGATGTGACCTTACATACTGTCATTAGACGCATGGACAGAAGCAAGTTCTTCCCTATTAAAACCTTTGGTTCTGAATTATTGGAACACTTAGTTTTTATCAGAAGATCTTTTGTCTTTTGATCAACTGGATCAGCTTTATTGTTTCATTGTTTGTATTATATTGTATTGGCAATTTTTCTACTTGTACACCTTAAATAGTAGTATAATAGCAAATAGAAGTAAAAATAATAACCTTGAAAGGAAGGTTAGAGAATTTTCTCTTGAAAGCTGTGACAAAGGTAATGTATGAGTTTGAAATTCTTTGGTATTACCATGGAAAACCTGCAGTTGCTCAATACATGTCTTGTAACTTGGAAAAAAGTATGTGTGTAGGTAGCTCTAGATATTGGAATTAAATGGTAAACTTCTGTAAATGAATTGGAAAGGGGCCTATGTTTTTAGAGCAAGTTTCAAATAGAGTAGAACAAATCCTTAGCACACATTGGTTGCAGTAGCTCTGCAGAACTTGGTAGACTTAAGACTCTGGTCCAGTGAGTTGCAACTTTGTGTCCAAGTATGACATCCTGCCTCTTTCCATAGCCTCTTTTGGGCATCAGTTTTCCTCGAAAGCTGTGGAAGCAGAATGCACAATGCTCACGCCTGCCTGCAACTGCTTGTTTGCCTCTTGGGGCCACCTCACGCACCCACGGAGCTGCCAGCTAAGCTACTTCTGTACAGCTATCCCTTGCTCTGTTTCAATCTATGCACTCCAGGCTTGCTTAAGTGGACAGTCTTTCAAGTAAGAGGTGTTTGGTGTCCCATGTTTTCTTTGACTGGGATAAGGAATATTCAGAAACGTATCTCGGCCAAGGCAGTGGGAACTTTCAGCCATGAGCTGTGAGGAGGGAAGGCAGTGGATGACATTTGGCAGCTATGTAATGGAAACAAGCTCAATTAAAAGTGACTTTGGAATCCTGCATCAAACAGAGAAGAGCAGAAGAACCTACTCTTTGGGCCCTGATTTTACATCTGTTATGTTCTTAACCCTCTTTCTTACCCACCATATGTTTTCCCAGTCTCTGCTGTCCACTTTTTGCTTTTACTTCATCCTTCTGGTACTGAGAGATAAACTTGGGTCTCCTCTCAAAGACGGGGACAGCTGGGGCATGGCGCCTGCCTCCTCTGCAATGCCATCCCAACCAGCCTGTGGCAGAGGTAGTGGGTGGAGGAGGATAGGGACCCTGCAGCATTCCATCTGTTTAGCTCTAGAGAAACAATATCTAAAACCAGATACAAAAGCAGATGACTCTGCACAGCAAAAGAAACTGTAATTGGAAAAAAGGCCATTTTCATCATGGCAAGAATGCTAGCCTAAAGCTTTCTCATCACGATGCAGTAGAGAATTTTTCTTGTCTTGTATTTGTGCATATTGCACTGTGGAGTTTGAGTGGGAAGTCAGTATGGAAATGGAGTTGTGCCACTGTTTTCTTGACAGATCTGTTCCAGAAAAAGGAAGGAGGACTTGAAACCTCCTGATTCCTGCCCGTTTCTCTGTTCTGTGGTAGTTGGTTTTATGCACGAGTGGGAACAAGTTTGGGTCAGTCTCTGACTTTTCTAAGGCTAGACAGAAGATATCCTTTCCTCTGTCTTTTCTACTCCCAGGAGGGGGGCCTCAAGTAGACCAAACATTTCCCTTTTCTTCTTGGGATCAGCAGTGGCAGCTGGCCTGGTGATGCCTGGGAGGGTGCGTGGCTGCTCTTGCTTCCCCTGTTGCCTCAATAGTATTGTTTGAACCACTGTCAGTTTTGTTTAACCATTTTCTGCATGTTTGGGGAGTTCGGGGGGCTGCTGCAGTGTGAAGCTTTCTGTAGTCGAGCACTGTAAGGGCTTCTCAGAAAACTGTCCAGAGTCCAGAAGACCAAATCTATACTAAATGAGGAGGGGCAGCAACTGCATCTGCTCCCAGCTGTTTGGAGCCTGGGGAAGAAGTTGGGTTCAAGGAACAGCCTGTGCTTGTCCGAGAAGACCTCGGTGATTGAGTTTCTTATCTGCACCTGGTTGTTTCAAAAACACATTATAGATAAGGGGGAGTTCACAGATCATAGCAATGAAAACCTGCAATTGATAGGAGTTTAGCAATTTTGTGCTTAAGTGTGGGATTTCTTTCTGTTCCTGTGGGAGATTAAGTGTTCCTCTTAGCGCAAGCCTCAGTTGACAAAGGTAAAAATCTTTGCGAAAATGGAGTAGGAAATAGAAGCCAACAGCTAAATAAACAGCGCAGCCTCTCCCCTTTGACTCTCAGTCTCCTTTCTGTAGAAGCCGGCAATTGGATATGTATGTTGGCACCCAGTGCACCACAGTTGGAGCTAGGTGCTGCTGGTACCCAGTACGTTGGGCTTTCAACACACAACCTACTGATCTCTCGAGACCGGAAGCTTTTCCCCTGCCACCCATCCAAGCCATTCTTCTCAGGGCAGCTGAGGGGGTAGAAGTGTTGGAGAAGGAGACAGCCACAAAGTGTCCAGTGTGTGTGAAGCAAGAGGACTGAATATTAGGGCTGTCTCCAAGTGGGAAAGTCTCTGTTCTCCTGTTTTCGGCTCCAGCCATGTGGGTTATGTGACTGGTTGGAAGTATCAGGGGTGAAGTCTGCTGCTCGAAAGAGAGGAAAGGAATCCAGAGCTTCCTGCATTTAAAAAGGGGGGGAAAAAAAGTGTTGAAGATTAAAAATAGTGTATGTAAATATGCCCTATTGACTGCTCAAAGGGAAGGGGGGGACTGCATCGTTAACGTTACCAGGCTGGTGTTTGAAAGTGTGGGAATGGACCACTGTTGTTACTAATTAATTTTCCAAAGCTTCAGGAGGTCTCATTTACATTGTATGCTGCTGCAGCCATTTGTTGGGATTATAATACTTCAACAGCAGCACTTCAAGTGAAAACTGGCGGCTGCATGAAGTGTTGTCCATAATTGACTAGCTCCATGTCTTCACACAGCACAGAGACAATGTTCCATTATGTTATCCATTGACAGTATCATTGAAAAGATTACTCTCCTTAAAGCATCTGTCAACCTTGATTGATTTACAAGGGACAAAGAACTGAAAAGGTTTGAAGTGCGGGTACAATTTTTGCCACCGTTTAGCATACATAATGGTTCTCCTTTGATGTCAAAAGCTCATCTTCTGTTAATAATGCAGAGGGCTTTTGAATGCAGGCTACTTGTATGGAGTTCCACACTAATAACCTACTTGCTGTGAAATGGGATTCACTTTGGAGAAGCAGTCATTTGTCTGGGTTTTACATGTTCGGAATGAATCCCGACTCAAAGGGATTTCTTTCAGTGCTCTGCATGATTGCAGCTGAGCCCGGCACGGGTTAGGGAAAGCAGGCAAATCCTAGCCTGCTCCTCCAGCCGAGAATCTGGCAGAAATCACGCAGCCAGATGCAAAGGAGCATGAACAACAAGCCTAAGATGATGCGATCAAATGCCTTGTGCCGTTTTGTCTGGCAACCTTCTATTAATATACTTTAGAGTGTATTTCATGCCTGGACTGCTTTCTTCACCTGTCATTTCCAATAGGCCTTTTTATTTAAATGACAGCATCCAAGGGAGATTGGTGATTAGAGTAGGGGATGGATAGGGAATTTGCGCCTGCATGCCTGTTGTAGGACCAAAAGCAAGTCACCCAATGTCTCTGTACCCTATCTGTTGAGCAGAACACTGGAAGTACTCACAGCACTCTGGAAGGCTGACTGTCGTTTGCAGGTAGAAGTTGTGAAAGGGATCAGAAATTCTTCATTTGTACATGACTTCAGAAACAGAGGCCTGCCTTTGGTTTAGCTGTCAGCACGTGAAGAGGAAAGTGAAGGAATAGCTAGGAAGTTTTGCTCCCAAATAAATACATGAGACATCCTTGGGCAGCTGTCTGGGCAAAAAGGACAAATTCTGTAAGGAAAACATTTTATATTTTCAAGGTTCAAGAAGGATATTTTTAAACATTGGGGAGTAAATATAATCTGTACGAAAGCTCTAACAGTGAGAGCTGACAAGCTCTTCTGAAAGGCTGACTCACTGGGTTTTAGGAGCAGCTGTTGACACCATGTCTGAGTGCATTACACATCAGCCATGGCTAGGAGTTGTTGCAGTATTTGGAGGGGTGTTCTTCATTTGACCTTTCTTGTTCTGGAGAGTGGATTAGTCATAACGACCAGACACAAGCACTTGAACATTTCAAGAACCTGCTAGTCTTAGGGGTGGCTAATTTTGACCTTTGTGACAGTATGAGAGGAGACCATCTGTTCTCTCCGGTTCATTTAAAAGAAACAACCACAGCCATTCTTGGATGGCTTTATCACTTCATAAAGATCGCTTTTCTTCACAGTTAAAGGGAAAAGACTGGCCAGAGAGACTTGGCTTAATCTTGGTGGTTTTTCTTTTTTGGTTTGTTTTTTTTTTTTTTTTTTTTCTTTAGACTCCAAACTGGTGGTACTTGGGACACCTTTGAGTTCTTATTTCGTTTTCTTGTATTTGGCGTCCCAGCAGAGCACCTTCCTTAGAAATACCATTTGTTATCCATTGTGTGCCATGGTTTGCCAAAGACACTGATAAAAACTTGGGCCCCGTTACGCTGGGCACTGGGTAACTGCTGAGAAAGTCCACAACGCCAAGAGCTTCCAGTCATGCTGGGAAAAAGGCAGAGAGTGGCTGGGAAGTGCCTTGCTTGAGGAAATCAGAGAATAAACCCCAGGTCTCCAAAGTGCCGATCTGGTTTCTTTGTCAGCAGTTCCCTAAGTTTTATACCACACTGCGCACTCAGCAGTGAAGTCTCTGAACAACAACCCAGCCAGTTTCCTTTAGGGTAACATGTTGTTAACCCCAGTGCCATAATGCTGTGACCTAAAACTTGTTTTTGAGACTATCATTGTCTCAGCAATATGAGAAAATTCAGATGTGGAATGATTTGCCCTAGTATCATTTGTTGTGTTCATTTTGTTTTGGCTTTTTTTAGCCTGGATATCTAAAATTGAGCAACCAAGGAAAAGATTTTAATCTATCTGTATTTTCTATTGTTTTCCTTCTATCCACGTACTCCAGGTCTGTTGTTCTCATTTCCACAGCACCCCTCATCAATCCATTTCTTTCTTTTCAGCAAACCTCATCCCATCTACCCATGGCAGCCTTGCTGAGCTGTTACCACTTACCCTGGCTGGACATCTCCCTCTTAGCCTCGTGATCCCTTTTATGAACCCCAGTGTGTTTTGGGCCCTGTCTGAATGAAGTGCTGGCACAAGTGCCTGAAGGAGTAATAACAGCTCATGAACACTGAATGAGCAAATCCCAATAATTTGTCCCGAAATAAAGAAGAACCAGTTTGTGTTGCATGTGGCTGGGCAGGGAAGGGAGAGCAGGTTGCTCACACCTAGAATTCATCCAGAAGCAAAATCCATAGGCACTTGCACCACCATCTCCTAAATGCTATTTTGGCAAAGAAGACCACCCTTGTCCCAGAAAGGCAAAAGCAGTTGCATTCAGGTAGGTTTTGTTAACATCATGCAAGCTTAACAGATCTACTCTGAAATCTCTTAAAACCTGAGCACAACAAATGATCCCACCTTCTTTTTGTTGTCTTGTATCAGGGCATTTCCAGGAAGACAAATATAGCTATTGCATGCTTTAGCACCCCTCTGGGATGCATTTTGCTTGCTGCTTCTTGGACACATTGCTCCATAAGTTCATTCATTTATTTATTTATTTCTCCTGGAGGCTGGGTGAGGGGAGAGAGAAAACATGTTTCTGGTGGCACAGGGAACAGATTGTAAAGCCTGTGCTTCTATGCATTATAGGTTTTGGTCTCATAAGAACTCTGCCCTCTGGAGAGTTGTGACTAAATGAAACCGCTCCATTATATTGTGCTGAATCAGTCCACCCCTCTTTTTATACAGAGGTTTGAATTAATTTGTATTACAAAGAAAAGAAAAAGGAGGGGGGAAAAGTGCTTAAGTAAATGGATTTTCTTTCAGTACCTTCTTGCTGTGTTGTTTGTGCACATAGGAGTTGGCAGTCCCTTCTCCATCCCCACACAGGCAGAAGTTTTGAAATATCCACAGAAGGAACAAGTTTTCATAGCAATTTTATGGTGTATTTTCCAAGACCATCATTACTCTTTCCTAACGTCAACAAGCTGGGAGCAGGTGACAGCCTCCCAGAGTAGCACATGTGCAAGGATCTCCTTTACATTCAAATGTAAGCTACCCCTCTTGCAGAGCGCTGCAAATTCGACTCGGCTGGGACAAACTGTGGTGTGAAGGAGGGGCGGGAGGTTGGTTAAGAACTGGTCGCTGCTCCCCCTTCCCAGGAGCTCTTTCCGGGTATTGCCTCTTCAAGTATGTGATATTTTAATATATGTAGAATACCAGTCTGGTTCAGAGAACTGTTCTGGAGCAGTGAGAGAGCCCAGGAAGTGTTTGAGCAATGGGCTGTACTGGGTTGCTCTGGGAACAACGTACAGCATGCTGCCCCTCCTTATAAGGGGTTGTCATCTCCTGATTTAGACCTACAAGTGAGCAGAATATCTCTTTGCCACAGAGCAAACCACTTTTTCTGTAGACTATTCAAAGCAACTGCATGCATGATGGTTGTATTTCCCTTTCTGCTTCTCATTGTCCTAAGTTTCTGTCATTTGTATAAATGATTATGAAAGCACTCCCAGGAGACTGCACACACGCTCATAAAACTATTGTAAAGAGAAGTATTGCAGGCTATTGCTAGAGGCTATTTTATTGTATATTTTGAGGAAACGTCTCGTTTTCTACTGACAAATAGGGAAACTGAGAACTCCAGAGACACGAGTTATTTTCTAAACGGTGTGATTATTCTGTAGAGCTTAGACTAGGAAATGCCAGCTTTGGCATCTTTGGGGAAGGATGTGCTCTGAGAAGCCAAGGTTGCTATTAGTAAAAAACAGGGTAGAGGAAGCAGATATTTTCTTTGCTATTCACGCATTGGAACGGGCTACCCAGGGAAGTGGTGAAGTCACCATCCCTGGAAGTATTTAAAAGATGGGTAGACAAGGTACTTGGGGACATGGTTTAGTGGTAGGATGGCAGTGTTAGGTTATTGGTTGGACTTGATAATCTTAAAGGTCTTTTCCAACCTAAATGATTCTATAATTCTATTACCCTGAAGCATCTGCAGATCCTTATGTGTGTATATCGCTGGTCACAGCTTGGGCTGGCTCTTCAAAGGGAGATAATTTCCAGGCTAATTCTCTGGTTTATGGGTGATGGTGTTGTGCATATGTTAATGGTTGAGTAGGTGACCTTGTCACGTGTGACTAAGTGAAATTCTGGTGACAAGGAGAAGCAGGCTCATGGAATAAGGAGCTGAGAGGACCTGAGGAAGTATGTTTTGGGATACAGCACACTCTGTGTGTGTGTGTGCGTGTGGCAGAATCTAGTGGCAAAAGGCACTCCAACTGAGGTTTGCTTAGAGGATGGGGTGAAATCTGCCTCCTCTTGCCTTTTCTGAGTAGGTTGTGATGGGCAGCTCAACCCTGGAGCTGACTTTGTGAAGGTCCCAGGTAAGACCATGGTGACCCTGCTTCATTTGGCTGCAGGGTGTTTTTTAAGAAACTCTCTCAGAAGAGCTGCTGTTTTGATTTCAGTTCCAGTTGCATTAGCTGCTATGGGGATGCCAGCGAACTCAATAAGCTGTAGCACTTGGAGAGGTGGGAGCTGTTGGTGAGTACAACCAGTTTCAGTGCGTATGAGGATGAATTCTGGGGAATGTGAAATGCAGGTCAAATCCCTGCACTGGTGCTGCCAGTGTAACTCGTACAGGGTGCAGAGACAGGCAGCAGGCTGTGGAGACCTCCACCAGTCCTGCAGCTGTATGGCAGAGCACTGTAGAGAGCAGAGCACGGATATTAATAAGCAGTGAAAAGTGCAGTTATTGTAGTTCTCGTAGGTGAACAGCTGAAACCCTGAAGCATGAAACCCAGTTGCTTTTCTAACTACAGTTTCCAAAAGCGGAGCTCATTTGGTAGTTTTGGTTTTGAGGCATAAACTGAGAGCTTATAAAGCTCCCTCCTTCCAACCCCTCTGCTAATGACCATGCAAATATGTGTTTTTATCAGCAAACTTAAGCAGGCATGACTGAAAGACACTTGGGATGGATGGGGAGGGAGAAAGATCTGGTATTCCTTCACTACACATTAAAGGGATAATGAAGCCCCTCAGGAAGCAGATATGTGTGTAGTGACAAAGTACCTTTAAACTGTTATTTCTCCAAGGAGAACTGCACTTTAAAGCCTGATGATGTGGCGCTAGGCAGGTTGCATTCGTGGTACTCCTAAAGCGGGATGCTGCCTTTAAGAAAGGGTGATTGCTGTCTGCTTTCCACCGAGCAGTAGGAAGAAGGCAAAAAGACACAGGTAGTAGAAGGGTGAAAATATCTTGGGATTTGGGGCTATTTGGTCGTCAGGTTTCAGGTGCAGGCTTTTGTCTCTCACATTCTTAGGACAGGTCAGACTTTCAGATCTCCTCTGCATGCCTTTTCTCAGATCTCCTCTGCATGCCTTTTCTCAGATTTCTGCAAATCAAATTCTAGTTCAGAGAATATTCCCTTGTTAAACCCAAAGTCTGCCGCCCACCTCAGTGTTTCCTACCAGGCACAGTAGTTATGAAACAAAATGCTGTCAACTGCAGAGCCGTCAGTGAGAGTGAGTGAGGGCAATTTTCACAGGAGTGTCAGTCCAGTCTGTCTGTCCCTAAGGGATCTGGAAAATCTCCAGGTAAAGTAATGGGATCCCTCTGAAATGACACTGAACTTTTCAAAACCTCCTTTTCCCAAATTTCAGTAGTCACAAGTGATCTTGAGATGAAATACATTTTCCTCCTGTGCATCAGAAATATGGCAAAGCTGCAAGGTGAGATGAGTCAGGGAGTAATTTTGAGCTCTGTTCCCATTTCTTTGCATCTCTGCTCCTGGAATCCTTCCTCTTTACCTGCTGCCTACTTCAGATCAGCTTTCTGCTACCATCTGCCTTTGGGATTTTTTTCCTTTTCCTTCTTTTTTTTTTTTTTTTAAATAGTTCCATCTACATTTCTGCAGCTTGTTTGTAAAATAAATTGGAAGAAGGCTGCCTGATAGCAGCCTCCCAAATGCTTTAATTTCCAAGTCTCCAGACCCAGTTGGCATGGAGTTGATAGTCTCTCACAAAAAACACTAACACATATGCTTTCCAGTCTATTAAGAGAGTTAATGGAGCTGGTGAGAGGTGGGTGTGAGGAGAGAGTTAAGTTGGCTTTTGAATTGAGAAGTTTCCTCAGTACTTCCAGAGAAGTAAGAAGACAAGTTTTGCCTGTGAGATATCTTGATGGGCTACCAGCTTCAAGAATGGCAGGGTCAAAGCAGTGACTGCTGGGCTCACCATGGTAGTAATTAGCTCTAGCCGTATGAGGAAAGTGAGCTGCCAGTTGCACCCCCTTATAGCACCCCGCGTAAGGGCAAACAGAAGAGTCACAATTTGTAATATTGCTATTGACAATCTTCTGTGGCAAAGATTTCAAAGCCAGTGCATTTCTTGTGCTCTCTTTCTAACTTTTTCAGGCTTCAATAAAGCGTTCTAGAAAATGAGAGTGAGTGAGTTATAGCTGATACTGTAAAACTCTTCACCAAGATGGATTTGACATTGTCTGGGCTCCAGTCCATTTCCCAATGGCATGTCTATTCTTCCTTGATGACAAGTGCGTCATTCCTTTTTTCTAGAGCACTAACTACTAACTTTTTTATTATCACTTTTTTTGCTACACTGGGGCAGTGAGTTGAGGGCTTACAGAGGTCAGACCAGCTTTAGGAAAAAAGCTTGCTCTTCAGCTATGAAAGCAGCACCAGTGGATAAGTGTGGTGAGGTTGTAATTGAGTCCTGATTATACTTGGCTGTTGCTGGTGCTGATAGGTGAAGAACATGAAGCAATTTGTATGCATAATTCTAGTTTACCCCAGTAGGTAACGTGCTTATTGCTCAACCACAGAATGAGCAAAATATGGGCAGTTTTTCTGGTTTTGGTTTGGTTTGGTTTTTTTTTTTTTTTTAAGGAATAGTTACCTCAGTTGTGAAATAGAGTTTATTTCCCAAATGGAAACAGCATAGGGTGACCCAGCATAATTTTAATTATGTGTTGTAACATGAAACCATTCTCTAATTATGAATCCTCTTAGTGTTTGTCTCTGTTCTTCTCCAGGGAGGATTTCTAACATGATTCTCTGATTCTTGTGAGCATGCAGTTGAACATGCTACATCCTTTGGTAAAACACTTCCTGGACTTACATTGTCTATCCATATCAGCAAATAGAAGATCTCTTTATTGTGAGTTTCATGCAGACACACTGTGAGGACAAATGATCTGGGAAACATTCATGTGCACGTTAGAGCTCAAGTTTTTGAAGATATATGTTGTTTGTTACTTCCTTCCACGGGCAAGTAAACAATCAGCTGGTAAAACCTGTCTGTTGGATTTCAGGAACCCCCTAGACCTCGCTACATCAGAAACTCATTTTTCTCATTCTGTGACCAGATTTCTGGCTGGTTGATTATTTCTCTCCTAATTACTCTGAGTCATTTGTACCTTACAGTTTCCATTCTTGCTGGGTTGGAGACGCACCTTAGGCTTGATCATAAGTGATGTGCAGTCTATACCCTGGTTCCCATACTTAGGAGCCTGGCAAGGTCTGACTTGCATTGTAGTCATACCTTGGTCCTTTTTCTCCCTAATGTGTTGAGCAATTTCAGAAGATGACAAAGATTCATTCCCCAAAAACTCCTGTATGAGAAAGTACCCTTTTGTACCCTGTCCATTTGCCCTGCTGTCAAGTGAAAGGTAGAACTGACTGGACACTGAGCCTGCCTGACACGTCAGCCCTTTTGGCATCTCTTCTTTCAGTGAACAGTGGACCCAGATTTACTGGGTTTTGTTTCCAATTTTTCCTTTTGTGCAACCTCAGGCTTTCTGCTGCTGTAGCAAGACAAGTCCCCTGTGAAGCCAGACATTCACTGAGGAGAAGTGAAACAGAAATTCCCACCAAGCAGAACGACTGAGATTCCAAGTCCATCAGGACACCAAAGTGTGGACTTGAGCAAATTCAGCCTCAGATGTGTGAGAAATATGCTGTTCTCCCTCTTTGTCTTTTGGAGTCCCTCTTGTAATAGATTGATACAGGCATGCAGAGGCAATCAGTAAACTGCCTGTCCTTGCTTTGTGAATATGGACTGCTCAGGGCATTCATTGTGGGAGTTGTTAGCAGGATGATGGAGCAGTGCTGAGAAACCAAGAGCATCCCTCAGCCATATGGGAGCTGCCTAAGCTGTTGAGCTTGTGAGCTAGCTAACAGGGGGCTGAATTCACCGAGGACAGACACTGTGTGGTAGAGAGTGTCCGTACCAGCCAAGAGACAAGAATGCACGGGATACGGGGGTTCTGGCACATTGAGAGGTCTGACCAAGGGCCAAGGGTTTTTTTTTTTTTTCCTGCTTTGAGACCACTCCAGAAAGAATTTGCATGCCATTTTTTTTCTTATTTCCTTCCACATATCTCTTTTTTTCTGCTACAATGTGTGAATTGTAAACCAATTGGTTTACAAACTTCTTTGTGTTGCCTGGCTCTTCACTGTCATTCCCAAATGGGGAAACGAGTCATACAGAAGGTATTCAGCACAACATGGGGAGGAGGAATGAAATCTGGTAGGAAGGCCTGGGGAAGCTGCCACTCATTCCTGAGATGTAGAGAGAGGGTCAGCACACCTTGGGGCTCCCAAGTGTGTGTGAAATCCAGGTATAGTTTTCTGGTGGGTTTCTTCCCACCAGAAAGTGGGGGAATCCTTCACTGCTCTGCTCATTTAGCACTGGATTCTTGTTGCTTGGCCCCTCCTAATCCTGTAGATAGTTATTTATTCACTGAATTTTCTCTCACAAGCTGGGAAGCAGAGTCCTTCTGTGAGCTTTAATAGATCTGTGTGTTTTAATAACAAATTACCGTTGATTGTACAAATATCCCTATCTAAGAACTTCAAAGTCTTTGGTATTTCCCCCCACCCTCCAGACTTCGTACTTTTTGCTGTTGCTGTTGTTGACACTCCCATGTGATTCAGGCTTGGAGAAATAAATATTTGTTTAGCTGCTCTCCTGCTGTGCCTGCTCAGTGCATTTGCTTAATGATGACTTCAGTTCAGCTTTGCATGGGTTTTAGGGCAATAGATTCTCACAGAAAAATACGAGACTCATTTGCGAACAACCTTACCTGTGTTCTTTCTCACCTCTTGTCTGCTCCCCTGCTCACCCCCCCACCCCACCCCTTTTCACCAGATCAGAGTTTGATTAAATAAATGTGCACTCAATAAGGCTCTTTCTTTGCCATGATAATGCATGGCTTTTCATAGCCTTTGTTTCAGCATTATCAGTTGCCAAGATCAGTTCTGGTGAGGAGTCAGAGTTTTGCCTGTTTATTTCTCCACTCCATTTATCTTGACTTGAAACAGTGAATAGAAGGTTGGACTCAAGCAAGTACCTGCTGCCCTTCCGTGTCATTAGTTGAATTTTCATGAATCTGTAATTTTCTTCTTTTCATCTAAAACATGAAATCACATTCTGGCTTGTAACACTTGCTCTAGAGCCAAGCCCAAGCCACTGTTTCAAAACCTGAGTGTGTTCATATTTGAAGGGTTTATGTTATGTTTTCTCTATTTCAACATTCTTGAGTCAAATCAGAGATTTGACTCAAGACATCAAATTGGTCTATGCCATCAGATTTTTCAAAATGAGGACAAAGTTAGCCTCCAAAATCTACACTTACGCACCTAAATGAAGGTTCAGCTTTGTTTATTCCTGGAAGTACAGCTCTAACTGGCAAACAAATGAATGGGTGATTTTAATAAGGCCATTGATATTTCAAGTAATTTCACACAGCTGAAACTGGAGCATAGAAATGGAAAGAAAAAAAAAAGGAAGGAAAAAAAACCCACCCAAAAAACCCCAAACCCCACAAAATAGCATTATAAAAATTAAAACTCTGGAAAGATCCAAATTTTGTTTTCTTGTTTTGACCATTTACAAAACCTTCTTTGAATTATTTAGACTACTTATGCTTCACTTCTGAAATATGGCAAGTATAATTTTGCCAACAATTAGATCCAACTTCTGAGCTACTTTCTGCCAGAAAGCAAAAATCACTTCAGTGAAGTAATACATCAGATTCTCTCTTCATCTATTTCCAGCTGATGAGGTTTCAGCTTATAGCTGAGATTGTTTTTTATTAGGCCCCGAGTACATGACCTGGCACTTATGCAGCTGAGTTTCATCTGACTACTATCACTCCAGTCCTCGAAGTCATCCCACTGCCTTTTTTTTTTCTTTTTGTATGATATTCAGAGCCTCCTCCATAATGATGATTCATTCCACAGTGTGTCATCAGCAAATTTTGTTGGCATGGTCCTCCTTTACCGTGCCAAGAACTGTGATGAAAATATTATGTAAGATTTATCTCAAGAATCATCTATGAGGGATTCAACTCATAACCTTCCTCTAGACTGAGTGAAATAATGGGAAATAGAGCTGAAAAGGACCTCAAGTCCAAACTGTATCCCAAAGACATGAACTATACTCAGCAGATACTTCTCCAACTTGTTCTTAAACATAGTTGATGAGATTTCATAATCTTTATGGATACTCTGTATCAGTAACTGAGTCTCCTAGTCACTGGAGTACTTCTGTCCCTAATGTCTGCCCTGAATCACTTCTCCGACATTTGCCTTGTTTTCACTGTGCCAAATACAGCCATAGAATTATATCATTCCCCCTGTGAGTGACGCTTCTGCTCACAGACCACAATACCATGTTTGACACATTTGTTGTCCTCTTCTTTGGCTGGCTCCATACACCCATATTCATCAGCTGATGTTTTCGTGCATTAAAAGTTCCACCACAGGCATTCATTTGAACATGAAGCACTATCCATTGAAATCAATGTTTACTTGACTTACGAAGCAATCTCCAGAGCATGATCATCTTTGTTTATGTTTCTAAATTTTAACTGAAGACAAAGCTTCCCTCAGTTTCAGGGTCTCAGTAGACCTTTGAAGGCTTCTTTTGCAGGAAGCCAGAGAACATTCCCTCTTGTAGACCTCCTTAAATATTTTATTCCATACATCAAATTAACAATTAATTTCCCTATCAGTCCTTATGAGCGCTTTACTTCCCTGTCCCATGGGTATTCAGAATATCCTCAAGGTTTCTTCCATGTAATTTGGAGGAAATTATATGATATGTACATAGCAAAATACATTCTGTATACAGTTTACCACAAAACTAAATATTATGTTACCACAAAGACAGTAAGTTGCATTTGGAAACTCTTATATATAATGCTAATAAGAAACCTAATTCCATCTTACTCTAATTAACCTGGAAAGCCTTCCTTTTTATAACATGAGAGTGACTTCAAAACATTCCGAATGTTAATAAACCCACAGGTTTATTTATTTCCATTCTTTATATCCTCTGGTGTACACTACTCATCAAGAATTGTTGCTTATTTCAGTATTAGTCTGATTTTCTCAGTCTAGAGATGTTTAACCATTTAAAATAAGAAAGAAATCTTATTTTCCCTGTTTTTGATAAGAGATGGCGTTGATAAATACCAATGTTGTGTTAGCAAGAAAAGATACTACTAGCCTTAAGGCTCAATAGGAGGACCCTGGACAGCTCAAAGAATTCACCATGAGCACAATGACTGAACAGTGAACTATGTTAAGGGTCCTTTATGTTTCACTGGCAACATAAAAGCCTTAAAGCAGGAGATATTAAGGGCCTTTTATGCAACAGATCCAAGTTGGATCTACTAAAATTATTTTTTTTTTTTTTTTTTTTTTGTGGTGGTCACTAGCTTGTGCTGAGCCCAGATTAACTCAGCCTAATGGTTATGAGATTTGTGAATAGAGTCTGATAACCAAAATGAAATCAGAATTCATTTTTCTGTCTAGTTGGTAGGAACAAGCTCTGAGACTTCAATCAACCTGAAGATGAGCTCCCCTTTAGTCTCCAGATGTCATGCCTTCAAAGGAGAGCTAAAACTCATTTATAGAAATACTTAGAGTCCTCCTCTCCACCCCTGAAATGAATAGTCATAAAGCTGTAGGGTTCTTAAAGCCAGATCTTCAGTAATAGCACAAAATACTGCCTTTTATACTGTGCTGCTAATGCTGTAAAATAGTGCAGTATATTTTTCCACCCAGAGAGCAACACCCAGTTAACATTTAAGATAGTGAAGTGGAAATTTGTGTGACCTAATTTAAGAACCAGTCAAATGTCTTAGGTGAGAAAGTTTCACTAAGATGTAAATGCCACTGTATTTCTACTTTGCCTAAAAGAGTCCGGGGTAAGGGGTGGGGGAGAATGGTTATGATACAGGGGGATGCAGTAGAGAGAAGGAACCCAATATCCAAATAATAGCCCAGCCTAAGTTTTGAGAATGGAGTGTCTGGAAGGTTCACTTTCAACTCACGTGTATGACAGGCTTTCTTTGTGTTATCCAAAAGGGGAGGAGAAAAGCTGTTGATACTAGCGAACTGAGATTAATTTTGTGAAAGTCTGCAAGGCATTATTTATAGTCTGTGTGCCAGAACTGTGTTTCCATTAATGGTCTCTCCAGGCCATGCTCGAAAAATAGCACGGTCTCATATAGTGTAAATGAGATTTGGCAATGTGAATTTAACCATTTTCTATTTTAACAGACTCCTTCCTAACCCTTCCCTTGTTCCAGTCATGAACTCTCTTCGTGTCTTTGTGTTCTTCCTCCTGCAGTCCAGTACATCGTTCAACAGAGATGCTGTGAAAGCAGGCACAGGCCGGCGTTTTCTGGGTGGGCTGTTAAATCATACATCCTACTGCTACACTCTGGAAGTCTCGTTCTACAG